>NW_025362697.1:0-1032 GCF_016433145.1 Gracilinanus agilis
GAACCAGGAGCAAAATGAATATATTTTCCTGAAGCAAAGACTTATCATTCCCCATCACCTGCTTTGCTCCTCACCCTTCCTGCCTCAGAGCTTTCCAAAATAACTCAGGGGAAAATAAATCACTTTTCTAAAGCTAGGCCAAGCAATATAATTTTTTTTTTTGCTTCCGGGCAAAATCATTTAGTAGAAATTGCTTGAAATTATCATCAAATTATTAGAAGTTTTGTGCCTTTATCAAGCCTTAAAACCTAAACAGTGTGACTTCTGAAAGGTGGTGAGAACTGGTGGATGGAGCAGTAGGCCATTGGCATCATGGATTTGGATCCTGCTTCAGATGCTTGCTAAACTATATGAGCCTGGGCAAGTCATATAACTTCTCCAAACAATCATTTTCCCTGTCTGTAAAATGGGGATGAAAACACTTACCCTGATGGATTGCTGTGAACATCAAATAGACTAATCTCTGTAAAATACTTTCCAACTCTTAAAGCACAATAAAAATATTAACAACTATTATTATTCATTGATAAGCAAAGGATTGGCCATCCTCTGAGATTTACCTCTTCAAACCTAGAATGGTTATTCCTTTGTTTCTCTGTATTCTCTGTATTTCAAAACTATGCCCTCTCTACTGGAGCTTCCCTTGGGCCTTAGTGCCTCCTTTCTAAGTCAGCCTACTACCCACTCTGCCCCACTCGCCATGGAAATATCCTTTCACATGACCCACTCCATCTATTTATCCTATTGATGAATTTCTTCTAGAGTTTCCATTTTTTGGAGGTACTGAGCCAGCATGCCTTCATTTTCCTTCTTGCCCTGTTTCTGACTTTCTTTGAACTTCAAAATCAAGCAAAGTTCCAGGTACCTTCATTCTATCTTTAACCCTCTTGCTTTTCAGTTTCTTTTTGTGAATTACCTTCCCCCATTAATAATGGAAGTTCCTTAAGGGCACACATTCTCTTCCTTTTTGTTTGTATTTGTATCTCCAGCACTTACACACTGCCTGGTACTTAGTAAGCACTTAATAAATGC
>NW_025362698.1:0-4449 GCF_016433145.1 Gracilinanus agilis
TGTGTGATTGTAAATCTCTTAATTTGAACAGATAGATATATCCATAAAGGAAAACTCTGAAGTATGGCCTATAAATAATGAATTATTTTGTCAATTTTAAAATGTAACGAAACATTTTCCCTATCAAATATTATTTGTTATATACCATTTAGTAAATTATTAATAAATGTATAAAATGTATCTGTGATTTCACAAGTGTGATTATCAAAACCTTCTACAAGTTCATATCAAAAGTTATTCACAACAGCTCATGCAGCGTTTTTCCCTTATCAATATGTAAATCTCAAGCCTGTTAGAAATTTTCCTTTACACCACTTGATATTATGTGAGCATGTAGACTATTTGTCCATTATTCTTTACATATGATTCACAATTGGACAATTACATTAAAATTTGATGCAATCTTTTATACTGTTTTTGCATGTAATTCATTTATTTATGCCTACCACATGTCTTTATAGACCTCTGGGTAATTCAGCATTTTTATTCCTTAAAAAATGTGGTATTCCTTGATTCACAACCACACAGTATCATTGAAAGAATATTCCTACAAATAAATATGTGATAGTGTATTATGGAGAATTTTTAGGTCAATACAATCTCTTCAGAAATTTATTGCTTCATTCGACCCCTTCAAGTTCCTTCTTTTCAGTTTTGAGTCAGGTACATTATTCAATTACAATGTCTATTCAAATATACACATGATTTCATGTATACATTTATATCTACAAATATATGTATATCAATATTTATAGATATATTACACTACTCTCAATATTACATCTTAACATATATTCATAATTATAAAAATATAAGAAAATATATGAAATAATTCAAAATGAAATAAGCAGAAGTAAGAAATAATATGTACACTAATTACAATAATGCAAATCAAAAGAAAATAAAGTGAAATTGAATGATGTTTCATTATAGAAAGTAAATTCAATCAAGAAGAGTTGAATCATCACAACCCTTTCTCTTCTTTGAAAAGATGGAGACAAGGACAAAGGATACTGAAATTAGTAGTATTAGGGACAATAATTGGAAGACTTCAAGTCCAAACCTGCCATGTTAGGGGAATTAAGTGAAATAGAGAAATATTAAATGACTTGCTCAAGGTTAGAAAGCTATTAAATATCTGAGGCAAAAATTGTACTGAGGCTTTCTGACTCAAAATCTATCTCTCTGTCTTTCTTCTAGAACATATATTCTTATATTTGGTTGATATCTTTATTGGTTTGGATGAACTTTTTCTGTCTTTCTCTTTCAATTGCAAATGATGGTTAACTGAGTAGGGTAGTTAGGAATGCTTCATTTGGAAAAGAAGATCATATAAAAGTAAAAGATAGATAAATATGAGAGCATATATGTTAATTTATCCTAATCTATAAGACACTGATTTATATGCTTAGGAAAATATTTAAGAAAAAGTAATTGTATCTATGCTTCAACAAAATATATTTCATGAAGTAAATCATATTTGCTATGAAATTGCAATGATAATGAAAACAATAATGATAACAGAAATTTTTAACATGTTTCTTAAGATCTGAATTTTATCATTCCTTTTCTTTCCTCTCTACTTCGGGAAATGGTAAGCAATTTGATCTGGGTAATACATGTATTAATGTGCAAATCATACTTCCATATAGACCATTGTTGTAAGAGAATACGCATATAAAAGCAAAACTCCAAAATTTAAAAAAAAAACTAAATTGAAAAATAATATGGTTTGATGGGCATTCCATTTTCAACAGTTCTTTCTCTGAAGGTAGATTCTTTTCTCATAACTCCTTCAGAATTGTCCAGGATCATTGTTTTGCTGACAATAGTTAAGTCTTTCACAGTTGCTTATTGTACAGTAATCATGATGTACAGGGTTTTATTGGTTCTGCTTATTTCACTCTGCATCAGTTCATGTAGGTCTTTCCAGACTCTTTTGAAATCATTCTGAACATTATTTCCTTTAGTGCAGTGGTATTGCATCACCATTATCCACTAGAATGTGTTCAGTCATCCCCCAACTGATGCACATTTGCTCAATTTCCAATTATTTGCCACTACAAAAAGGAGTGCTATAAATATTTTTGTATTAGTAGGTCCTTTAACCTTTTAAAAATATCTTTGAGATACAGCTCTAGCAGTGGCATTACTAGATCAAAGGGTATACATATTTTTATAGTCCTTTGGACAAAGTTCCAAATTGCCCTCTAGAATGGTTGGATCAGTTTAAAACAACACCAAACAATGCATTAACATCCGAATTTTGCCACATCTCCACAGATATTTATCATTTTCCTTTATTGACATATCAGTCGATCTCATGGGTACCTCATAGTAGGTTTAATTTGCATTTCTCTAGTCAGGAGTATTTAGAACTTCTTTTGTATAATTGATGAAAATTTTGATTTCTTTATCTGAAACTTCTTGTTCATTTTCTTTTATCATTTGTTTGGTTATGACATCACTCTTTATGCCTAAATCAGAAACCTATTTTGACCTTTTCTAGGTATAGGGTAGGAAATATTAGACTATACATATTTTCTGAAAAACTGCTTTAAATTTTTCCAAACAGTTTTTGTTAAATATTGAGTTCTTGTCCTAAAAGCTGGGATAGAAGTGTTTATTAAACACTAGATTGCCATATATATTGTATATCTAACTTATTCCATTGATCCATTATTCTCCTTCTTAACCAGTACCAGATTGTTTTGATGTCTCCTGCTTTCTACTAAAATTTTAGATTCCTTTGATATTTTTGAGCTACTCCTGCTTTTTTTCTTTAACTTCAGTTGAAGTGTAATAAATTCTCCTTCAGCCCTTTCCATTTACTCTGTGTGTTCCTACTTGCTTCAAATGTATTTCTTGTAAATGTAGGATTCTACTTTTTTATCTACTCTGCTATCCACTTCTGTTTTATGAGTAAGTTCATCCCATTCACATTCAGAGTTATGATAACCGATTTGGTATTTCCTTCCATTTTATTTTCCCTGTTGATTCTTCTCTTTGTTTTTTCACTCTGTCCTTCCTCATAAGTGTTTTGTTTTTAACCACCACCTGGCCCCCTTTAACCCTCCTTTCTATTAATACCCTTCCTCTTTTCTTATCCCATTTCCTATTTCTATATAAGGTAAAAATAGGTTTTTATAGTAAAACAGGTATGGCTGTTATTCCTTATAAGGGTTTATTTCAATAAGAGTAAGTTTTAAACACTATCAATCCCTGCACTCATCTTCCCCTGCACTGTAATAATTATTTGTGCCTTTTTTAGGTGAGACAATTTGCTCCATTCTACCTCTCTCTTCCCTTTTCTTTCAATGCAATTTTCCTTTTTTTACCCTTTTAATTTTTATTATGGACTTCATGTCATCCTAGTCAACATACTCTCACACTCTCTATCAATGTATACTCCTTGCTGTTCTATTAATGATAAAAATGTTGAAGTTATAATGTCATCTTTATCATATAGGAGAATAAACAGTTTGGCATTATGACATCCCTTAAATATTCTCTTTCTTATTTGCCTTTTATGCTACTCTTGTTTCTTTTATTTGCTCATAAAATTTTCTGTTTCATTTTTATCTTTTCCTCAGGAATGTTTCAAAATCTTCAATTTCATTAAAAGACCATTTATCACCTGAATGAATATGCTCAATTTTGCTAGATAGTTTACTAATTTTTTTAATGTAAACCTGGATCCTTTGTCTTTTGGATTATCATATTGAAATAAGTGAGTTATTTCACTTATATAGATAGTACTTGATTTAGTACTGTTCTCTTTTGTATTAGGTTGCAAACTCGTTGAATAGGCCTTAGACCTGATTCAGAGATATAATGCAATATGACTGTTATCTTAATAAATAAAAGGGTTTATTTGAGTATTTTCACATAGGGAAAGGAAGGAGGGCCAAGGGCAGTTTCCATAATCTCTAATTCTCTATTCTACTCCCACCAAACCTAAAAGATACTCATGGGTCTATTCTTCTGTTTTTGAGGCTGATTATTGCTACACTATTAACCCCCAAATCCCTATTTGGCTTTCCTGACTATTGGCCCTACAAAATATTATTCGTAGTCAACACATAGTTCAGGTTGCTTTGATAGGGTGAAGATGAATGGTAAAGTCACCCTCAAGGATCCAGACAAGTGGCTGCAGCTTTCCTTGATGATAGACATATATTCTTGTCTCAGGTTGGCTTCTTCTCAGTAAATTAAAAAAAAAGGTGAGAATCTAGAAGTCAGGAACAAGGTCAGCAGGAACAGATGTAACTCTGGTGGATACATCTCTATTCAGAGACTGAATAGGTGATGGGAGAAATCTCAGGTGCAGGGTCAAATGGCTTCCAACTGAAAGTCCATTATTTTCCCTGGTAGGAAGTGATCCCTCCAAGTCCCCCAAGAGACAGAAACCAAAGGTTTCTAACAGCACTCTGTTCCTATATATATATA
>NW_025362699.1:0-3040 GCF_016433145.1 Gracilinanus agilis
TTTGAGCCAAAGAAGAGAGAGATGAGAGAGGTGAACAATGTGAAATGTTGCAGAAAAGTCAAAGAGGATAAGACTTGAACCAAATTAAGAGATCATCAATAACCTTTGAGGGAGCAGAAGTCACATTGCAAAGAGAAAAGAAGATAATAAAAGAAAACTATAAGAATAGGATGGTAACAATGTTTTTCAAAAAATTCACACTTAAAAGGAGTAAAGACAACTGAAAGGATGGGCTAGACCAGTCAATGAATGCGTTTCTCAGAAATAGGGAGGTCTAAACATATTTGTACACAAACAAGGAAGAATATTTCTTCAGAAATATATCTGATAAGAATCTTTACATCTAGTTATCTAAATCTATAGAGGATAAGTATATCTAATTTATATCTAAATCTATATAGAGGATAGTGGATAAGGTATTAGACTTGGAGTCAAGATGTCCTGGATTAGCTTCTTCAGAAATATATCTAAATATCTTTTTCTATATTTATCTATCTATCAATTTATCTATATCTATAGAGGATAGGTATATCCACTGATATAGTAGATATATAGTGGATATTGGAGTTAAGATGTACTGGATTCAAATTTCCTCTTCCCACACTTACTGATTGGATAACACTGGTCTAATTACTTAACCTCTTGCTGCCTTATTTTTCTTATCTTCAAAATGAGTGTTGGACTTGAGGATCTATCTCTAAGGTCCCTTCAGGCTCTAAACCTAAGATCCTGTTTTGCAAACATGAGAAAAAGGAAGAAAATGAAGTATGATGCAGCTCTTTGGGGAAATGGAGGAAGGGAGCTGAGGGAGAAAGCACTTCAAACATCCTCATTTTCTCGATGAATTAGGAGGTCCTCATCAGCAGTCATGGGAATAAAGTCATTACTGGGGTTCTAAAGAGGGTCGTAAAAAATTTGCGTCAGTTGATATAAGAAGTGAATCAGGAATGAGGTAATTAGTCAATGAAAATACAGTAGAAAGGACAAGAACAAAAGTAAAATTACACACCTGCTGAGATTATATGTGGAAAATGTATAGTGAGAGAAGTTAATTCAGTTTTATTATTTTACCCAGCAATGCTTGTGAAATATGAAAATGATAGCCCATGGTATCAATACTAGATCGATAGGAAAATGAAGCCTGAGTCAGAAGAACATTCCCATAGAAAAGATATGGGGAAAGTTTTATTGATAGAGTAAGAAATTGGAATTATAGCATCAAGAATCTTGGAAGTGGTGCAATTCTGAGGGTTGGTGATATTCAAGGCATCACCATGCTGATATATAACTAAAGTGTGAAGAAGGTCTTTGGAGCCTGTAAGGTTGAGAAATCATGCAGTCAGCTAGTAAAATAATCACCAATGTAAATATTGAGTCTATAGGGACAGTGGCAAGGAATGGGGGTGGAGAAAAAGCCCATGACCCAGCTAAGGATAGTATGAGGAATACAATATCTTGAAATGACCTTAGACTGGCAAAGAGTACTAAATACAACAAAAAAAGTTGTTTTTGTTTGTGTGTTGTTTTTAGCTGTATTAGGGGAAAGAGGAGAATAAAAAAATTGATTTGGGTAGGAAAATAAGTAACAATTTTTAGAAAGCTTGAGCTTTTGAGCTCTTATTTTACTTCTGTTTTCTCTGCCAATGAGAATGATCTTTTGCCTAGTGTGATGCGGCTGATGGAGAATTACCCTCAAGATAATTAAAGAGAGAGTAAGAGGATGTGTATTACACTTGATGAATTTAAGGCCCAGAGGAACTACTCTCAAGTATTGAAAGAATTGGCATGTATAACTGCTGAGCCATCATGAAAGATGATGGAGAATAAGAAAAGTATTTCATGGATGAAGAAGGGCAAATGTCCCCATCTTCAAAAACGGGCACTTCAAATCTGGAAAGGATCACATAAGGTTAGAAAAGAAAATGGTTATCACTAAGAACTAACATAGCCTCATGAAGACAGGCTAAACTAATGTTATTTTCTTTATTTGACAGAGTTTTTAAACTGATAGATGAGGAAGATATGATCAATATTACTTATCTTGATTTTAATGAGCATTTGATAAAATCTCTCATGCTATTCTTATGGATGGATAGAAATATGAATTAGTATAGTTAAATGGATTCTGAAAGGGTTAAGTAGCTTGACCCAAAGAATAGTCATTCACTGAGGCAGTAAGGTGGCTCAGTGGATAGAGAGCCAAGTCTAGAAATGGGAGGTCCTGGGTTTGAATCTGGCCTCAGATACTTCCTAGCTATGTGACCCTGGATGAGTCATTTAACTTCCATTGCCTACCCATTACTGCTCTTCTTCCTTGGAAATAATATATAGTGTTGATTCTAAGATGGAAGGTGAGAGTTTTTTAAAAATGGAATAGCCATTCATGGTTCAATATCATCTTGGAAGGAAGATTCCAGGGAAACACCCAAGCTATCTGTGCTCAGATTTGTATCATTTAATATTTTTTATCAATAAACTGAATAAATACATGGATATAGCATGCTTACCAAATTTATATATACATAATATATAATATAGCATGCTTGCCAAATTTTTAGATGACACAAAACTGTGAGGAATAACTAATACATCAGATGACAGGATTCAAAAGGATAAATGATTAGCTAGAAAATGGGGCCAAATTTAATAAGATAAAATTCATTAGGATTAATTATCAAGTCTCACATGTGGGTTCAAAAAATCAGTTTTACAAGAATAAGATAGGAAAGAGTTAACTAGACATCAGTTGATCTGAAAAAGATCTGGAGTGTTAGTGACCTTCAAGCTCTCTATGCCTCAACAATATGGCATGTCAATCATGAAAACTCATGCAATCTAAGTTTGCATTAAGAAAAGTACAGACAGGACAGCTAGGTGGCTCAGTGGATAGACTGACTTCACACACTTCCTAGTTGTGTGATTTGGGCAAGTCACTTAACCTCATTTGTCTAGTCCTTGCCCTTTTGCCTTATAGTCAAAGGAGAGGGAAGGGGAAAGAGAGAGAAAGAAGGAGGTGGAGAGAGGGAAGAAGGAAGGAAGG
>NW_025362700.1:0-2292 GCF_016433145.1 Gracilinanus agilis
ATGTAATAATATATAACATATTTCTAAATAAATATTCATATAAAGTTAATAAATCTAATAATAAATGTATAATTTTATATAAGATAAGTTTAAAGGTTGTATTTATTAAAATAAATATAAATATGCTTAACATAGCTAAATACAAGAGTTTGAAAGTGAGGAGGGGTGGGGAAGGCTTCATGAAGAAGATGATATTGGGTTGCACCAAGGAAATAGAGGACTCACTAAGGCAAAAAAAGGGAGGGAGTGCATACAAGTATGGGAAATGTCCAATGCAAAGGCTTAGAGATGGCATGTATAAGAAAAATGGCTTGATTGAATCATAGAGTGTGAGAAAGAGAAAAAAGTCCAATAAGTCTGAAAAGATAGGTTGGGGCCAGTTTATACAGGCGTTTAAAAGTTAAACTTGGGAGTTTATATTTTATCCTATATGCAACAGGAAGCTACTGGAGTTGGTTAAATAGGAGAGTCACATAGTTCAATCCATGCTTAAAGAAGATTACTTTGGCAGCGGAATATAGGACGGCCTAGAGGTAGTAATGAGAGGTAATGAGGTAATGAGAGATTTGAGGCTGGGAAAGCAATTAGGATGTTATTGTGATACTCTAGGGAGAGGTGATGAGGACCTGAACTAAAATATCCACTATGTGAGTGGAATGAAGGGATCAGATTTGAGAGATTTTGTGAAGATAGAAATAGGGGAATTTGCTGACTGAGTGTATATATGAGGAGAGTGAGGAATCAAGGAAAACACCAACATTCGGAACTTGAGAGACTGAAAGGATGGCCGGTGCCTTCATCAGTTAGGAAAGGTTAAAAGAGAGAAGGCTCTAATTGGGAAGATAGTGAGTTCAGTTTTAGACACAAGAGATAGACTGTTTGTAATATTCAATAGTCATTTTCTGATGTGGGAAGAGACTTCGTAGTCTATATGTAGAAATATAGATGTGGGTGTCATCTACATAGAGAGAATAGTTATATCCATGGTATCTGATGAGGTTATGGAAAGAAAATATAGGGAAGAAGAGAACCTAAGACAAAACTTTGGGGAATATCTAGGCACCAGAGCCATAGCCAATAACATTAGGGGGCATGATCTCGATAAGCTAATAAAGAAAACTGAGAAGTGGTCAGATAGGAAGAAGGTAAACCAAAGTAGAATAGTGTCATGAAAACCCAGAAAGAAGAGAGTATCTAGAAGAGGGTAACCAAAAGTGGCAAATATTACAGATATGTAGAAAATAGTTAGGACTAAGGAAAGACAATCTGATTTGGTGATCTTTGGTAACTTTGTTAAGAGTAATTCCATTTGACTGATCAGATTGAAAGCCAGTTCATAAATATTTAAGAGTGAAAAAGAAGAAAGTTGAGGCGACAAGTGTAAAAAAAATTCCTTTTTTCAAAGAATTTGGCTGAAAAACTGAGGAATGATATAGGACAATAATTTGAGAGAATGATAGGGTCTAGTGAAATATTTTTAAGTATGGAGATACTTGGGCATTTTTTAATACTGTGGGGGAGGAATCAGTTGATAAGGAAAAGGTTTGGGAAGAACAGAAGTAATCGGGGATGTAATTTGCTTGAGCAAACTGGATGGGGTGGAATGAAGTATACAGATAAAGGAGTTGACCTAGTAAAGGAAAAGGACAAAGTTTCTCTTTGTCAGAAACTGTAAGAAAAGTAGGAGAGAGTTAAAGATTATGCCAAAGGGTTTTGAGATGAAGAGAATAATAATGGGAGAAGAGGGAGTTCATATCAAATAGCCTCAATTTTTTTCAGTAAGGTAAGAGGAAAGATCCTCTTTTGAGAGGAACAAGAGTGGAGATGGGAGATAGGGGCTTCAGGGAGAATAAGATAAAGAATCATTTAGGGAGGAATAAAAGGACTGCCTTTCTAGCAAGATGGTACGAATTTGTAATTTACCTCATCAGCACAGTTGTGAGAATCCCTTCACCTTCCTTATAAGTAGGAGCAGAGGACAAGTGATAGTTGGAGGAATCCAGAGTTGAGGTTTAGAAAGAGAAAAGAAATAGGGCAAGAGAGTAAAGGGTTTAAGATCAGAGGACAGGGAGGGATGGGAATGACTCGCTATTTGGGCAGAGGGAGGAAAGTGAAATCAGAGCATGAGTACTGAGAAAATACTGAGGGGTAGAGGGTTTGGAATTCTCGATAGAAAAAAAAGTTCAATGTTCATATCAAGAGTGAAGTAAAGGGAGGGGCAGCTGGGTAGCTCAGTGGAGTGAGAGTCAGGTCTAGAGACAGGAGGTCCTAGGTTCAAACCCGGCCTCAGCC
>NW_025362701.1:0-5513 GCF_016433145.1 Gracilinanus agilis
AGTATTTTGTAAATATATTTGTAGAAAACTTAAAAGTAGAGTGGCAGAAGCTATATATAGACCAGTATCTTACATTATTTACAAATATAAGACCAAAATGGATATATGACATATATAAAAGGATATATAAAAATATAAGGAACATCTTATCTATCAGATTTATGTAGAGAAGAAGAATTTATGAATAAACAAAAGGTAGAAGATTGTAAAATTTAACATGAATAATTCTTAATATAATACATTGAATAATTTTGTACAAATAAAATTAATTTAGCCAAGATTAAAAGGAATGGAGTCAGTTGGGGAAACAAATTTTAAAGACATTTTCTCTGATAGAGGTTTCTTATCTAAAATATGTAAAGAACTTCATCAAATATATGAGAAGATGAGCAATTCTGCAATTGATAAATTGACAAAAGAGAATAGATAGCTTTTGAATGAAGAAATGAAGGTTATATAAAGTTCTATAAAAATGCCTTAAATTGTTATTGATTAGAGGAATTCAAATCAAAGAAACTCTGAGATATTAATCTCATACCTATAAAATTGCCTAGATAAAAGACCAAAAATAATGAATGTCTTAGAGAAAAAATAGGAAAACTAATTCATTGTGGAAATGTGAACTGATTCAATCAGTTTGAAGAGCAGTCAAGTATTATACTGAGAGTTATAGAATTGTGTATACTTTTTGATCTATTAATACCACTATTAGGTTTAATTCCTATAGTGAGCAGTGGAAAGAGAAAATAAACTATGTTCTAAAATATTTATAAAACTCTTTCTGTGGTGGCAAAGAAATGGAAACTGAAGGTATATGCATCAATCAAGGAATGCCTGAACAAATTGTGTCATAAGAAATGATAAGATGATTACAGAAAAACCTGAAAATATATATGAAGTGATGGAAAGTGAAGTGAGCAGATCTAGAAGAATGTAATACACAGTAATGACAATAATGTATAATGATGAATTATAAATGATTTAACTAGTAAAAAGATGGCAAGGATCCAGGAAAACTCTAAGGGACTCATTGCAAAGCAAGATACCCATCTCTATAGAAGGAATAGATGAAATCTAAATGTATATTGGAATATTTCATTCATCACTTTATTTCCTCCATGGCTTTTTTGGTAGTATAAACAATATATGTCTTTTTTCACTACATGACAAATAGAGCACTATGTATTATATGATAATATATGTGTGGCCTATATCATATTACCTGCCTTCTTGAGGAGGGGGGAAGGTAGGAAGAAGCAAAAAAAAAAGGAATGAGATGTAGATTTTTGGATATAACTAATAATAATTTTCCTCTCTTCATAAGAATATTTATATTTTATTATATATTTATGACAAGTCATATGACATATTTCATATTTTGTCCTTTTTTAAAAATTTTGTTTTACCAGCATTTGATTGGTTTTGATATCTCATGGAGTCATTAGCTTGCCTTGACCAATTCTAATTTTTAAGAAATTATTTTCTTTGGTGAGCTTTTGAACTTCCAATTACATCAATTCTGCTTTTTAAGGAATTAAATTCAGCAGTGAAATTTGAACCTCATTTTACTTTTTATGATTCTGTTTTTGAAGGTTTTATTATATTCAATATTATTTGTGCCTCTTTTACTAAGTTTTTAATTACCTTTTTTATTTTTGTATTCTGTTTTCTTTTTGGGGCATCATTGTCTTTTAAAAATTGTCTTCCTTTACTATAATTTCTTTATTTTTCCCCTCTAGTACTGTTATTTGATTTTTAAAAATTATTATTTGATTTTTACTGGAAATCTTGTTGGGATTGTGTCAAATCCCCCTTTATTCCTTTGAGACTTTTTTTGTAGATGTAGATTTGCCTTTACTATATTCTTCTGAATTTGTGTTATATTTCCTTAGAATATCCCCATAGAAAATTTTCATGTAAAGTTTAACTTTGCTTGCTTTTTTCCCACCCTATTTCTTGATTTTTTAACTTTATATACTAAAATTTAACTCTATAGCTAACATGGGGAAGGGTGAGGGAACTATCTAAAGTTTTGGGATTTTTTGCACTACTAATTTTGAAATTTATTTTTAGTTTGTAAGATTTTAGTGTTTCCAAGGGAGTTTTATCAGGGAAAAATATGATCACTAATCACCTGGTTTGTACTCTTTTCCTTACTGAGGAAGGGCCCTGAATCCCTAAAGATTATAATAAATATTCTTCTTCAGAGTCTCTGCTCCTTTGGCAGCAGAAATAATACTATTCTCCAGGGTACTTTATCCCTTACAACTAGAAATGATACTATTTCTAGGAGTTTTTGATTACTTAGTACTAGAAATGATATTATTCCTCAGGGATCCTGATCCTTTGTGACAAAAAGAGATACTGCTCCTCAGAGTTTCTGCTCCCTCTTGACCAAAAGTACTTTTCTCTGCCCTTGATCCAGAAGTGGGTATAAGTACTAGAATTTCCAAACAGTATCTGATCCTTCCTTTACTGCTAAAACAGGAGTCTCCTGTAATCTTTTTCTGACCTGTTGGTAATATCCCTTAACTGATTGTGGCTTAAGATCTCCTTATACTTCTGCTGATTTTGTTGATATCTCTTCCTCCTAGTCTTACCTCTGATGTTTTGTGATTATTCTAGTACAAGTATTAAGTTTTTGAATTAGGTAAATAACTACTTTAGGTTAAGCCTTAGTGTTAGCCTCACCCTTTAAAGTTGCTATATCATGCACCCTCAGCAATAATCATGGTCTTGAAATAGGCCTGACCCAGGGTTTGAAGCCTTGTACAACCCAACAACACCCACTTTTTTCCCTTGTGTCCCTAGTCCAGGCTCTACATCTTACCCCTTGCCCATATATCTCACTACTCCAGGCTCCCCCACTCCCATCTTTTTCATCAAGTGACCAGAGGCCAGATTTCCCTCAGGTTAGGGTTAATTAGATCTACCTGGATTGAACTAGAGGATCAGAGCAAATTACCTACTGTGTTAGGTTACTTATCCTATCTTATCCTTTCTCTTATTTCCTTATTTCTACTTCTTCTTCTCATTTGTAAATAAATTTCCATAATAGTCATTGAGGTTATTCTTTAATTGGGGACTGATAATTGTTCAATCCCCCTGGTGACCAACCTTTTAATATTTACTCTATGAAAACCCCTTTTTACCCCTTACATGTGTAATTCAGACTGTGGCTCCATGATGTCTGAATTTTCTTTCTAGCAACTTGTACTATTTTCTCCTTGACCTGGCAGCTCTTGGACTTGGCTATAACATTTCTGGAAGTTGTCATTCGAGGATTTAATGCAGGAGGTGATCTGTGAATTTCTTTCAATCTATTTTATCCTCTTATTCAAGAATATCAGGGTGCTCAGAATTTTTCTTTTGTCATGATTTTCCATAGTCTAATAATTCTTAAATTGTCTCTCCTGGATCTATTTTCCAGATCAGTTGTTTTATCAATGAGGTGTTTCATAGTTTCTTCAATTTTTTCACTTTTTATTTTGTTTTATAAATTCTTTCTGCCTTGTGAAGTATTCTGCTTCTAATTGTTCAATTCTAATTTTTAAAGACTGAATTTCATCTCTGACTTTTTTATTCTCCTTTTCTTTTTTATCTATTTTTCTTTGTAAGTTATTGTCTTTGTCTTTTACTTTCCTTGCCTCATTTCCTGAGCTGGTCAATTCTGGCTTTTAGGACACTATTTTTTTGTTTTAATTCTTGTGCCTCTGGTTCCAGATGATCTATTTTGCTTTTTAAGTTGTTTCCCCAATTTTCTTCAACCTCTCTTTGTTTTTTTTTAATTTTTTTGAGCACTTCCAGAGCCTGAGTCTAATTCACTGGAGTTTCTGAGATTTCCTTTCTGTTCTTTGGTCTTCCTCTGCTCCATCTCTTCTTTGTTCATTACCTAAATAGAAGCTTTAATTTATTTTTTCTTCTTTTCTTCTTCCATTGTTTATTTGTAATTTTTTCTTCTCCCCCTCCTTATGGCCTATATTCTTGCTCCTCTATTTGTTTGCTGGATCTGTGATTTTGAGCTTTTTTCTGCCCTGAAGGGATTTCTTCTCTGCTCTGTTGGCAAACTAGATTAAGCCAATTGAGCTGACCTATTCTATTAATGAGGCTAAATCTTCCTCAGTTACCAGCAGAGGCTGAAGGTGAAGGTGAAAGTATGGAGACTGAAGGTAATTAACCTTAGCCCTCCCCTCTGCTACTCTCTGCTAGGTGCCTCCCTGCAAGCCACATGGTCAGAGCCCTGAGCTTCCCATGATGGTACCAAGGTACTCTTTTGCAGTTGTAGCCTTTGCCCTGGAATACCACAGTCAGCCTGAGTCCTATGGCAGGTATCATTGAGGTAGGTGGAGGAAGGATATTGAATCTTTACCTTATACCTGAGAATTCAAATTGATCTGCATTGAATTGAATTCTGATTGAATCTAGTAGGAGACACCTATGGTGTTCTCTTATTGAGTTTGGGTGTCTATTTTGAAGAGCTTATTTCTGTTTTAGTATGGAAGGATGATTCCAAAGGATCGAGCTTTTCCTGCTCCTAAGCTGCCATCTTGACACCCCAAAATCATTCATCTTTAAGAAACAATCTTTTCAAGAAACAGTATGGCTGACATTTATGAATCTTACTTCTCCAAGGACCTTTGCAAGGCAAGATTTTTGATTCTCATCTTGGAAGTATAGTGAAGTGTGTTTCATTAATTTTACTTCTGGATGATTCACAGTCCTATTTATTTTTTGATAAGTACTTATGATGAGTCATCACAACCATTTTGAGATTCTTCCTGTACTCTAACAAGTGCAACATATGATTTCTTGGCATTTGGAAAAGAAGAGAAAAACTCTTGTGAGGATTTGCTAGCAGAAAAGAGAGTTGGGAATAATATGGAAGGATTACAAATGAGGAAGAATTTTCTGCATCTTAATGAGTGAGCTTTTTTCAGGGAAAATTAAAATCAGGAACAAAAAAGAAAAAAATTATTCACTTATTCATTTATTTATTAAAAGAGTAAGGAGTCACATTAGGAGAAAATGATTTTATGAGGTATCAGACATTGGAATACATAGATTTAGGGATACTTCAAAGTAACTATATTCAACTACTTCCAAATAATTATTACAATTTAAAGTTAACTATTTGGGGTGCTCCTGAAATCTCTTTTATGGTATTGTAAAATTCCTGCTGGTTATTTTAATGACCTACTTATACATAAAATATTGGAAACTGAAACTCAGAGAAATTCAATGACTTCTAAGCTTGCATCACTGTTGTAAGAGATGTGATTTGAAATTAAGAGTTCTCAAATTAGAAATGAGGGCTACCATGTTTTTTAGAAACTGTTGTATTAAAAAGTATGCAACTACCTGGACAGAAAAATAAAAAACCAATTGGAAATTAAATAATATGATTCTATAAAAAATTTTTCAAAGAAGAAATCATAGAAACAATCAACAATTTCATTGAAGAGAATGACAATGATGAGACATCCTACCGAACTCTGTGGGATGCAGCCAAGGCA
>NW_025362702.1:0-1797 GCF_016433145.1 Gracilinanus agilis
TCTCTCTCTCTCTCTCTCTCTCTCTCTCTCTCTCTCTCACACACACACACACACACACACACACACACTGCCAATAAACCAGTTTAGCCTCTTGCAATGATATTTTCAAGAAAACCTCTGGAGAAAACCATTTAAATTTCATGGCATAAATCTAAGCTCTTGGCCAACCTTCCCTTAGCAAGTCACTAGCACAAGTCTCATGCTAATTCTCTACCAAACCTCGATTTTTATGAAAGCTACATTTTATCTGTTTGGTTATCTGCAGTCACAGGAGAGTTGAAAAGGGGATATTAGCACCACTCACATTTTATAGAGGAAGTCATGGTACTTTGTTGACCCCCCTCCCCCTTCAGGTCTGTTTGAATTTCCCATACAAAGAAAATGAAAATGCTTTATATTTAATACAATAGCCCATAACAAGAGGTTTAGTTATTACATGTAGAGTTGCAATTTTCTGCTTCTGTTTCTGTTATTACTCTGGTCACTGAAATTTCTGAGAACAATTTTATGATTTGTTTATTGTTGGCTCTACTGATGACAATAAGGAAGAGTGCTTCTTGGGATGTAACTGGCCAATTGAGTTTGATTGTTGTGATTTATTCTTACAAAATGAGTGTTTGTTTTTTTTTACCCAAGTCTTGATATCTTGCTCCCATTTTATGACTGATTGATGACAAGATCAGGGATATGCGTACACAGACATACACACACACACAGAAGGTTGCCTTACCTGAATTCACGCAGAATATATGCCATCAGTGGGGGAAGCTGGGACTTTCTGAATTTACCACCTTGCCTTCCTATATACTCATGAGAGGAGAGCTCTGGTTTTGGAGTCAAAAGACCCAGTTTCAAATTCTATTTCTATCACTACCCATCCGACAGCAAGCATGTTACTTAACTTTAACCTCTCAACTAAATTTTCTCATCTGTAATATGAAGGGGTTGAGCTTAATGAATTATCTCTAAGGTTTTAAATCTTCCATGGTATAGTGGAGAAGAACTCTCCTTCTAGATTCAGAGGGTTAGGGTTCTAATCTTGTCTTTCTTGCTTAATCGTTATGTGACCTTGGACAAATCACTTTACTTTCCTGGATCTCCATTTCCCATTTGTAAAATGGGAAGGTTGATCTCTAAATTTCCTTCTAGTTCTAGATCTGTGATCCTACAAGCAGTTAAGGACAAAAACCTCTTGGTCAGTTCTCTCTCTCTCATTAGTAGATGAGAATCTCTCATTAGTAGATGAGATAGCACCAGAGAATTAGGAAAACTGGGAGTAAGCTCTTGAGAGTACCATATTCTCTTGAGAATTCATTAAGTACTGCTAAAATAACACTTCATAGTTTAGAGATGATTCTGGGCCTCTATGCCATTTAAGTTCTGGTAAGTTCTACAAAGATGGAAACATTTTATGTATGAGCCTAGCAAGTGGTTATCTCTTTATCATCAAGGACCAGGCTGGTTAAGATAGAGAGATTCATCACCAAGATGATGCATTTTCTAGTCATAGAAGTTCCTCAAGACTTCTTCTAAGACTTCTATTTTTACCTATGAAATGACTACCCAACCAAGAAAAATAATTCCTTGGGAGAATCAATGAATCAAAGAATGAATATTCTTTTAGAACACTGTTGTTTTATAATAAAATATCTTTATAATAAGGCCATATTATTATAAAATAGCAATCTCATTTCTATAGCACCTTTAATTTTTACCAAGAACTTTCCTTGAAAACAAGCCCAAACATCAGCATATGTATTATTATTATTATTATTATTATTATTATTATTATTATTA
>NW_025362703.1:0-3667 GCF_016433145.1 Gracilinanus agilis
ATATATATATATTTGCAAATACATCCTTTTCCCTTTAAGGGGGTTTCTTTTGGATATAGACGTACTAATGGAATCTATAAGGTATAAAATATGCACCGTTTTGTATTCCTCTGAGCTTAGTTTCGAATTACTCTCCAGAAAAGATCAGTTTGCAACTCCACCAACAGTGCTCCAATTTTCCCACAACCCCTCCAACATTCTTCATTTTTCTTTTCTGTCATATTAGTCAATCTGATAGGTATAAGTTGATATCTCAGAGTGGTTTTAATTTACATGTCTCTAATCAAGATTCATTTGGATCATTTTTCATATAACTATAGATGGAACAGTAAATCAATTATTGAGGAGCAAGAGAGATATTTTGCTAGAATGAGGGTCCAACTGAGATTGGCTGGCATAAATTTGTAGGGGAGCTAGTGAACAAGATTTTGCTAAAAGTCTTCAAGTTTGTTTGTTTTTTTTCAGCATGTCAGTAGGAGTAAAGCACATGAATGGTAGTATAACCTTACTTTAGGGTTCAATAAGATGTAATACACTAAGGAAACAAGATTCAAATCTCAAGAAAAGTGTAGAGTTGAACTGGTTCAACAAAGGGTTTAGATTGGGTAGAGGATAGAATGAAGCCAGTTAAGAGATGAGGGTCTGATAAAATGTTGAGAAGTGGAGGGATTTGTGGAATTTCACAATAAGGACAAAGTACAGTTTTAGGAGAAATTAAACAGGAAGAAATAGGAAGACAAAAGACTATGATCAGATAAAGGAAATTCAGAGTACTTAATTATGGAATTGGAACACTTGTGAGTGACAAAGTGATCAATAATAGGATTATGTATAGCTAAGATGAAGTGAAAATATATGTTATGGAATTGACGAGATATAAGAACTGAGAAGTTAAAGTTTTAGAGAAATTAGAATGTATATGGAAGTCCATTAAAATGAGGAACTAATGGGTAAGGAGGAAAGATCCTAAAATAATTGGGAAAGGATTGAGAATATCCATGGACTTGGTAGATTATATGTATAAGAATTTGGGTTGCTTAATAAATTTGGATTGAATAAACCTCAATGTAGGAGATCTTGCTGAATGTGATTGTGAAAACAGGAGTTCCTGGAAGTGGCAAAATGGGAGCAAAATGAATTCAGAGTCCATGAGAGTAAAAAGAAGTTGAAGGTGGTAAAAGAGAAAAAAAATGTATCTAGTGTTGGAAAAGATGGAAAGGGAAGCAGTTCCATCAAGAGGAAGCAGGTCTCAGTGAGTGGCAAAAGATGTAAGAAATGAGGAATCAAGGGGATTAAAATAACTATGTGTTATCATAGAGTAAGCCTACCAAAGGGCACAGTGAAATGAGCAGACAGTTCTGAAATGGGACATTTTGTAGGAAGGGATGAGTTGAGAAAAATAGAAATAATGTAATAGTCAAATCTGGGGAAAGGATTTTGTCCTTTGGAAACTACAGATTCGATATCAGTGGGATAAGAATAATAGATGGGGTTAGGAGTATGCTAACCACTGGAAAATGAGTTTTGTCAGAGGGAAAGTGAATTCAGTTGATGAAATCAGGTGTTTAAGTTTCAAGGATGATGATTTGTGATAGTATAGGCCTTCACTTGCTGGAATGCATTACTACTATGAAATGAACAAATCTAATCGGATTGAGGTGCTAGCCTTGTCCAATTGGGAAGTCTAATCTAGAAGACAAAAGAAGTTCCTTTGGCCCAGACAGGGGCTATCTTCCAATGTGATGGCTGGGAGCAGAGAGATGGATACCTTTGCACTATAAGTAGGTCTTGCCATCTGAGTGTAGCTGCTAATCATGGGACTTCTGGTTACATAGAAAGGGTTTGCTTTGTTCTGTCTAATATTTCATTCTCTGTCTCATCCCGAGCACATTTTACTTCATCATTACCTTAGCTAGGATATTTTATCTGCCCATCAGTGGCAGTTCATCAGCAGTTTGTAATCATGGGGTTGATGGCTCCCATCTCCAGAGGTCATTATGGGGCTGGGATAAGAGGAAGGTCATTGGTATAGGTGTCATAGATAAGACAGAACTTCTTGTTCCTTATTTTAACTTTTTTTTCTCTGCTGAGTAAAATCACCTTGAGGATGGAAAAGGATAAAAAAGAAATAGTTAACAGTGAAATTCAAGTTAAGGGAGAAGATAGTAAGATAGGAATTGGATGATTAGATGTGCTTCATGATTTCAAGTCATTGAACCAGGACAAACTATATACTACACACTGTACAAACTGGCAGATATAACTGTTGAAGTCCTATAAGTAAGCTTTGAAGTGTCTGTGACACCAGAAGAGATAACACAGCACTAGAAAAAGGAAACTCATGATTTTCCAAAAAGGGGAAAGAATAGATTCTTAAAACACTAGGACAACGAACTTTACTTTGGTTATTGGGGAAAATTTGTAATATATTATCAAAATAAGAGTAAGTAGAATGGTTCAAAACAACCCTACCACCACTAAAAATAATTACAAAAATGATGACAGAAAAATCTTATATTCATTTTTGATTAGACAAGATCTGAGAATAGTACAGTGCAACTTCATATAGAAATTGATAGTGCATCATGTTTTCTTTGTAAATAAGATGAAAAGATATTACTTGGGTTTTAAAATTGTTCATTGACTATATCCAATGAATAAACATTAGTGGTTAAACAACAATATGTCAAAAGGTCTTCTCTTGAACTGGTTTGTATAAAACATCCTTAAACTTCATTAATTAAAATACAGATAGATGGTAAAATTATGAAATTTGTATATGGTACAAAACTGAGAGAAATAACTAGCAAATAGGATAACACAGAAATCTCAACAGGCTAGACTAATGTGTCAATTAAATAAGTTAAAATTGACTAGAGAGGAATGCAAAGTCCTATACTTTGATATGAAAACTAAACTTCACAAACACAAAATGAGCCATCTTCTCAGTATTGAAATCTTGTGTTTTATAATAATATAAAACCCATAAGATATCTTGACAGCTTCAAAAGAAATATAGTTTCTAGGCTGAAGGAGATAAAATTTCTATTGCATTTTGTATAATCATAACACATCCACAAAATTCTGTTTTGTTCTCATGCTTTAGGAAGAATTTGGTCAATATGAATGAAGTACATAGTAATAAGACCAACATAGTGAGGAAAAAGACCTTATAACACAATTGTTATAGGAAAGACCTGGAAATTTCTAGGTGGAAAATAGAAGCCAGGAGAAAGGTGTGGCAGGTTATAAACATTTTCAACTATTTGAAGGACTGTCAAATAAGTGATTAGATTAGTTCTGCCTCCCCTTAGACAACAGAATTAATAGAAAATGGGTAAAAGTTGCAGAAACATATCTGATTAAATGAAAGGGAAAATTTTCTAAGATATATAGCTATTCCAAAGTGGACTGGACAGTTTGAGTAGAAATATATTCCTCACCATTGATTGTTATTAAGTAAAGGCTAGTTATCCTCTGGGGATGGTGAAGAAAGGATCTTTGTTTATGTACAAGTAAAACTACATTATCCTTTCCCAGAGATCTGACAAGTATACTATTCTGTGTTCACTTAACTTGTTTATAGTTTCCCTCTTTATATTCAAGTCGTTCACCCATTCTGAATTTATCTTGGTGTAGGGTGTGAGATGTTGATCTAGACCTAATC
>NW_025362704.1:0-5122 GCF_016433145.1 Gracilinanus agilis
TATATATATATAAAACACGCACACACACATAATGCTTCTCTCCCCAAATGACCAACATGGCATTTTTTAAATGTCCCATTATCCTAAGAATACTTAACATTAAACAGAGACATTAAAATGTAATTAAAGCAAAAGGCGTAAATGCAGATATAAAGACAGTTTTTGCTCTAAGTCCTACCCCCATAGAATTCACAAAATGTATCTTTTTTTCACCTAAAGGCCTCTAATTGGTTATTGTTTACAAGAACATTTTTCTCTCTCTCCCTGTTTTTATTTATTTATTTGGTTATTATTTATTTATTTGAACACTCATTTTTTTAAAATGTTGGAGTTCTGAATTCCCTCTCTCCTTCCTATCCATTGTGAAGGCAAAAAATGTGATATCAATTATACATGTGAACTCATGCAAAACACATTTTCATGTTAGCCATGCTACAAAAAGAAAAAAGAAAGTGAAAAAATGATGCTATAATCTGTAGTCAGACTCCATCAGTTCTTTCTTGGGAGTTGGACAGCATTCTTCATCATGGGTTTTTTAATTTCTTTGGGAAAGAGATCTAGTAATGGAATTTCTGGCTCACAATTGTCTTTTAAGACATAGTGGTGCAATGGCTAGAGCCCTGGGCTTGGAGTCAGGTAGATCTGAGTTCAAATCTTGATTCAAACATATACTAGCTATTGGCAAGTCACTTAACCTCTGTTTGCCTCAGTTTTCTCAGATGTAAAATGAGGGTAATAATAGCACCTTCCTCAAAGAGTTGTGAAGATAGAATGGGATTTTATTTGTAAAAGAGCTTAGCATAAGAGCAGGCAAATAGATGTTATATAAGCATTTATGATCCTTTAAGTATCAACATCATCAACTGAGTCATTCTAAGGATAGAGGATAAACATTTGTGGTCCTTTCCATTTCTTTCCCTTTTCTCTATATAAATAAAAGTCCAAAAATTAGTCTATGGAACACAGAGAGAGAGCAGACTACCTTCTTTAAAGAGGTACCACTGTTCAGTTGCAAAGGAAAAATCAGCCCCAGAAATATTAAATATCAGCTATCAATCAAATCAGGGAGATTTGTGCTGACAACCCCACATCTCTTAAAAGACAGACTTTAGGATGCTTGGGAAATTATTTTTATGGGGTATGATTTATATGGAGACTTTTACAGAAATGTCACCTGTTTCTCTCTCCACCATGGCTTATAGAAGAACGTTTTCATAAAGTCCTGAGCTGTGTTTGTCAAAATACTTTTAATTACTTGGTGTCCTTGAAATCATTTGTGCTAGTCCCTTCTCAGTTTTTCGTCTTTTTATGTTTCCTTTAAGCACCGATGGGGTTTGGCGAGCACTAATTACCCATAGACACTAGCTCTCACAGTAAGCTTAACATATTTAATGTTTAACAGCTGTATGGATACTGCATGTGCCCACTAATTAACCCCTTTTGTGTTGGATGTTTATGGTGCACGACATTTTCTAATATTTTCTTAGAGATAACACTGAAGTTAATGAGAACCGCACATGTGCATCAAAAAGAGAATCGACCCTTTGTCTTAAACTTAATAAGTTTCTCCAGATGTGATAATCACGTCCTGTCTCCAAGTGGCTTTTTTAAAAAAAATAATCATTTGACTATAAAAACTTAAAATGAGGAAACTAACTTAAGCAGGAAAGTTCTGAACTTATTCTCTTCAGAGTTTTCTTAGTATCTGGAAATCTCTGTTGGATCCATCACTTTGAGCTCAGAGTTACAAGGATTAATTATATTTCCACAAGCATAGTTTGGATGAAGGATCCAACTGATTCACCTCCGTTCTTCCCTTCTATCTGGGAAGGAATTAGCTACCAGATTCTGCTAAGCCTGACAGGGGAGAGAAAACTCTAGATAGAATCTTCTGCATGGCTGGTTTTCTATTCTCTTTATCCAGTGAGTTCTCATGACTGGCCAGCAATAGCCAGTTGGGGCTGGTCTGTTGGACTTACTGACCAATAATCAGAACTATGTTAAGATAAACATAGTCAGGGTTGCTGTTAAGGCTAGGTAGAATGGGTGGTCACTTACATTAGTATATCATTTAAAGGGACCTGGAAAGCCTCTATTATTGCGCAAAAATATTATCTCAACTACATCCCAAGGCCTTAAAATGGTGCCATTAGAGACCGTGTGTTATAGGAGAAAGAAGGCTTAGTTTGGAATCCGGTGATCTAGGTTCATCCCCCAGTTTCAACATTTACTCACCATTGGCCTTGCCTATTTGCTTTGTTGCTAGGGCTCCTGTTTTGTTTTGGGTTTAATGCATAAAATAGGAGATAAGCAACAGCACAGAGTAAATTGATGGGTAGGACTAACCTTGGACTCTAAAAGACCTGGGTTCAAGTCTTGCTTTTGATACCTACTCCTTATGTGATCTAGACAAGTCACGCTCTCTTTCAGTGTACCTGGGAACTCCCCAAGACTATAAGTTGTGAATGGGTTGTTGATTTGTTTTAATGAACTAATTTTCCACATTGAGAATTTCCTACCCCAGTGAAACTACCTCTCTGGAGAAGTAGGGAATTGAAAAGAGCACTGAGCAAAATGTTTTTTAAATCTCAAAGGGAAAAAAAATAAATCTTTAAGGGCTACTTGCTATTCTTCTGCCTTGAAACTGATATTTAGTCTTGACTAGAAGAAGCAGCTAAGGTTTTGTTGTTTTGTTGTGTTTTGTTTTTAATCATAAGTGGGCAGCTAAGTGGCTCAGTGGATTGAGAGCTCAAGATGGGAGGTCCTGGGTTCAAATTTAGCCTCAGACACTTCCTAGCTGTGTGACATTGGACAATGCTTAGCCCTTATAGCTCTTCTGCCTTGGAACCAATATATAATACTGATACTAAGTTGGAAAGTAAGGGTTTTTTTAATAACAAATCTTAAAGGGCTATAGAAATGTGAATTAGAAGTCCATTGTCAATAAACATTTATTTAATGCCTACTATGTGCCAGGCACTGTACTAAGTGCCACATTTACAGATTTTTAAAAAGACAGTCCCTGACCTCAAGGAAGCTTCAATTTTAATGGGGATAGACAATATACAAAAGGAAAGGAAAGCAGAGATTGGAGAGCCAAATGAGGAGGGAATGATAATTGTGGAGTCCAAATCAAATAAAGCAGTTGATAGAAAATGAAGATCAGTGGAACATTCTGAGCCCTTTAAAAAGAGAAGCATTGGAAGGAATGTATTGCTGTATCATCCAGACCTCCAGGCAGGGAGAAGAGGCAAATGAAGGTGCCATGTTCAAGTATCAAAGCTACATCACTCTCCATGATGATAAGAATTCAGGTCTTCTAGGAGAAGTTTTTCCTGGGGAGACCTGATGCTGGTAGATGAGTTGACCAATCACATCTCTAGAAACCAGGGACCTAAACTGGAAGCAAGCATGAGACAGAATAGAACTGACATGAGAAAACCTACTCAGTAAAGGAAAGCTATCTTTAGGACACCAATTCCCTATATCAACTACATGGTATTCTCTCTTCCTGCCTTAGGAGTCTCAGTATCCAAGTTGTCTCATCCAACTCTCTCCTATCATGACTTACTCTCTGGAAAGGCTCTCATAGATTGTCATCTACACCTTCCTAAAAATTTTAATCAGTGTGTTAACATTCTTAGTGGTTATTGGCACTGTAAGCCTAATCACTGTGGAATGACAGACTTTTAGACCCTGGCAAAGGAATTTCAAGCATCAGTGAGCATTTGGGAGAAATATTGGAGGTAGTGAGGAATGGGGGAGGAAATGTTACAGATACACTTTCCTAGAGTCCTTGAAATCATATACATAGGTAAACACCTATGCACAGTGATGCTCCATCCACACCTATGTCGACCCCAGTGAAGAAAGAAAAGGGCAAATGATCCATGTTGGAGGCAGGTTACAAAGTCTTGGAGTCATGGAAAGAAATAGAATCCAGAAAAGTACTACAGAGAAAGAATGCAGAGAAAAAGTCAGTGATGATGGATGCCCACAGGGACGGAATATGAGAACAAAGGGGATATATATTTTAAAATCAGGAGATCTAGATAGACTGAGAATTAGAAAACAGGGTCTTAGGTACAAGCAGAAGCAGGATGTGGAGTCCCACAGTTAGGGCTAGAAGAGAGTAAAAGAGATTGATTTTTTAGAAAAAGCAAACAGAAAAAAAGACATTAGAAAATAGATAGAGAGGAAATAATAGAGTGAAAGACAAAGGAACAGATGCAGAAAAGCAGAGGTAAAAGGGAAGCTAAAATAGAGGTGGAGATGCTAGGAGGCCCACAAAGAGGATGCATATTGAACACAATAGAAAATGAACTATACAAGTGGTACCAACTCCCTATAGATACTTTTCCTTAAATATTCAGCTAATTGCATAGAGTCATATTCCCTCTCCACTTTGCTTAGCCTGCTTGACTTACATAGCCTTAGGCCAAAGGAAGCATGTAGTTCTATAATTATCTGGTGAATTCAAGGCAATCTTTTTAATGGCCACTCTGGAGAACTAAAAAAAAATGAGCTTTTACATGAATAACTCAGATTGGCTGCTAGGACAGACCAATATTTTTGGTATGATATTAGCACAAATGGCTTCAAAACCATATTTCTGCCCATTCTTGCCTCCCCCTCCAAATCATGTGATGAAAACAAAAAGCTGAGTACGATAGCACAGAATTAAACTCCTGGGTATGACATAGTAGGACCAATTTTCCAATTATATGTCTAATCCATATCAGCTGCATGGAAGTGAGGAAAAAGGTGCTCATACTGGGTATATGTATAAACACAATTTTTATACTCTTATAGCTCCATCAATTAAACCTTGAAATTTTTGTGGCAGAAAGACTGGCTAGGACAAAGAGCTGGGGGCTGTCTCTTCATTAAGCCAATGAAGAGTGCACTAAACAGGGAATCAAAAAATCAAGTCTAGAGAGGTAATGGGGGGTAGTGGATAAAGCACTGATTGAGAAAGACTTGGGTTCAAATCCAGCCTCTGAATAATATTGACTAGGTGAACCTAGGAAATGTCATTAAATCTCTGAATATCCCAGGCAATTCACTATGACTCCAAGTTTCAAGACAGTTACATGTATAGATGGAAAGGTGTTTATATATA
>NW_025362705.1:0-1365 GCF_016433145.1 Gracilinanus agilis
ATACTTCCAGGGAACTATTTAGGAAATAAGGGCTCTGGCACAAGCATGCCACCTCTGGAGGCAGCAGGGCAGCACAGTGGATACAGTGCTCAGCCTGGAGTCAAGAAGATCTGGGTTAAATCTGGCCTCAGACTCTTATCAGCTGTGTGACCCTCGGCAAGTCACTTTAACCCTGTGTGCCTCAGTTTAACCATCTGTAAAGTGAGCTGGAGAAAGAAATGGGAAACCACTGCACCATCTATTTTTTTAATGCCACTTCTAGGAGAAAATGAATGTTACCTAGTCAGTCCTCAGAATACCTTAGACGGCTTCTCTACCTTCTGACTCTACACTCTCAGGAAGAGCCAGCTCTCAGGGCACCCAGATGTTGATAGAAATTTCTAGGGAGTCCATCCAGGGGTTCTAAGAACTAGAAATCAGGTTCTAGATCTGGAACCCTGTTTTGTGTGATCTCTCACACAAATTTGGGAGCAATATGAGAGGCCATGATAAGAATAGGGTGTTTAATGTAAAAAGAGCTACTTTGGGAAGATAGGAAAAATCATTTAAATGTATTTGTTTATTTAGAATATTTTCCCATGATTCTTGTTTTTTTCCCTCCTCCTTCCCGGAGCTGATGAGCAATTCCACCAGGTTAGACATGTATCATCGTTCAGAACCTGAGGAGGAATACTTTAAATAGGCAAATAGCAGCCGTTTTATTTTCAAGTTCTGAAAAGGAAAATATAAACAGCTAATGACGTCTGTTGCAATACCTTGACCGAAACACTGCGCAGTGCTTCCCTAAGCTTTGTTGTCAAGTTCTTGCGGTTCGAAGTTTCTCCTAATGTCTCCTGTTTCTTTTCTTTTTTGTTAAAAAAATTATAATTTAATAAATACAATAGTTTGTAAAAAAAGATGCAAGGTTAATAGAACTACCAGTTCCCTATCCCAGAAAGAGCAATAGAGGCTTGCAGGCTCTGGCTGAAAAGGAGCATTACCCAGGGAAAAACTGACTCTCAGTCCTGGAACTAATCATTGACCAGAGCCTTGCCTGGCCCTGTTGTTCTCAGTCTCATGAATGAACTAACTGCAAAAGGTAAGCCAGAGGCCTTTAACACACCAACCTTCCACGATTCCTGGAAAGCGAGAAAGCACAGATCTTAATGCAGCTCTTTCCCTCTTTAATGACCATCAGAGGGCAGGAAAGAAGGGTCAGAAGCTGTGGAGCAATCAGCCACAGCTAAAGGAAGCATGGAGAAACTATGCCCCAGAATCCCAAGAGAAGGTGTGCCTCACCTAATTACCTAGTTAAGGGAGGGGAGGGGAGGAGGAGGAGAAGAAGTAGGAGGAGGAGGAGGAGAAGAGAGAGAGAGAGAGAGAGAG
>NW_025362706.1:0-1670 GCF_016433145.1 Gracilinanus agilis
ATTCAGGATTCCTTGGGATTTATAACAAGGTGTTTAATAGGCCTCTGGCAATAAGAAAAGGCATAACACTGGAAGCTTATGCAGATAAAGGTATTTATCACTGTGATGGAGAAGATCCAATGCATCATCCAAGTTGAAGAGAGATTCTCTGTGGGTGAGGTGTTGCTAATGCTCCTCTTTTCAGATGACTTTGTGTGGATTTCATCAAGCCTAAGGACATTGCAGAGACACATGGAAAAGGTCTCCTATAATCACTCAAGGAAGTTTGGTATACACTTGAAGAATTAAGTAGGTAAATGATATAATTTGCCCAACTTTCATCAAGAATTTGGATGAACTCCTGGTGGAGTTTGTTCAACAGTGTGTGTACCCAGATCAGACAATACAAATGGATGATGAGTTGGGCTCAGAGTTGACCAGTTGAAGGAGATAAATTTTGGGGGAATTTGCAAAGTTCCACAGATCTCAAGTTTCCCATGAAAGCAAAGGATCATCTTTAATGTTAACGTTTTACCAATGTTGCTTTTTAACAGCAGGATGTGGATCACAATTGCCCACAAAGAATTAAAAATTAATATCCAAAGGGCAAAGTGGAGAGATAGATACCTGCTTGGGAATGAGTAGGCTATGACATATAACTAAAGAGGAACCCACAAGAAGAATAGGTAAAGGACATCATCCAGGATTTTTATTGTATTCCTATTGTGTAATAGGAAGAAAAGATAAGCTGGTAACATGGAAAAACTGAGCGATGGCAGGCAATTTGTACTATAGGATTCTGGCAAGAGAAAGTAGGGAAAGTCTCCAGTATGTTGGATCAACTCATTGTAGAAAACTTTTAGGATAATACAGAAGAGTCATGTAAGACAGGTGGACATGAATGGGTTGTAATATTTGTCATCATTAAGAATTTCCCCCAATCAGTAACACTGCAGATCCATTTAAGGTATGATGACTATTGGTGAAGCAATCTTACAACGAATGCAGACCACAAGTTGGAGTCTGGCATATCCAGCCTCAGATTCTATAAAATAAAAAGGGAGGGAAATTCCTCCTAAGTTGCCATGGCAGCACTTTCTGTGTTGGCAAAGAAATAAAATAAACACACAGATGTTGAAGAATAGATAATAAACTTGTGACTTATAAATATAATGGAAGATGGTTGTCAGTTAAAGAATGACTCTAAACTCCATATGAGTTTAGAGAAACATGGGAGGACTTGTGTGAACTGATGAAGAGTGAAGTGATCAAAACCAGGAGAATAATACGTAGAATGTTCAGGGCCATAAATAGGGCAAAGGAACTAAGTCTTGCCCCTGTATGCCAAACTAAAAAGAATTAGCTATACTTGTAGAAATTTGGTAGCATAAAAACAATGGAATTCACCACATTCACAGAATCACAGAATTTGAAATTTGAAAGTGCCCTACAGAGTCTATCTAATATAACTTGTACTTGAAAATAATCCCCTCTGCAACATACTTAACAAGTGGCCATCTAGCTTTTGGATGAAATATCTTTCTAATGCCCTTATCCTTCTAATTTGCTTTCTTTATCTCCCTTTCTTTGTGGTGGCAAAGAACTGGAATTTTTTTTAAATAATTTTTTATTTTTAGAAAAATTTTCCATGGTTACATAAGTCATGTTTTTACTTTCCCCTTCACCCCCTC
>NW_025362707.1:0-2848 GCF_016433145.1 Gracilinanus agilis
GTCTTGCCAGTTGTCAAGCTAACATTTTATTAAGATTTTTTTTCCAATTTAAATTTTGAAACCTTGCATACAGTTTCTCAGCAGGTGGCTGCCATTAATTGTTGAGATAAATTGGTACTCAAAAGATATGGCTTAATGCAATATAACAGTAGCCATATATCTTTCTCTAATCTCCCTTTTGTTGGTTGTAGGATAAGAAGAAAGGAATTGGTTACAAAGAGAAGAAACAAATTTGGGAATCATCTTAGCCTTAGAGCTATAAGGGGCTTGACTGACCATTCATTCTAATCCTCTTATTTTTCTCTATTATGTTTGCCCTTAAGAGTTGTTACAGGTGAAGAGAGAGAGAGATGGAGGGTGCTGTCGGTTGCTGTTTCATATGTAGAGGCAGCATAGAATAATGAATAACCATGTCTATAATCTGGAAAACCTGAGTTATTATCCTGCCTCTCATACATGATAATGACCGAAATTTCACTACTTGATTGTTAAGGTAACACACAAAAACAACAAGTTATGGATGAGTTACTGGACCAAGTGGATGGAAAGAGTCTGAAAACTGGTCATTTCTTTTATTGGAATGGAAGAGCAGAAAGAAAGAAGGGAGAATGAAAGATCATACATACATTAATTTGGAGAAAAGAAGGAGGGAATGTTAAAATAGAGAAGAAAAGAGAAGATAGAATAGACAAACATCTGTGAAAATAAGAGAAAGTAATCAATAGAAGAAAAGGGAAATCTGGAAAGAGAAGGAGGAAAGTTTGGTATAGTGAATTTGTTGCTAGCCTCAAAGTTGGTATAATCTAGATTCAAATCCTGCCTCTTAAAACTGTGTACAATTATTAATTCAATTCTCTTAGCTCATATAACTACATCTACTGAGGATGCCATTTCCACACACATCAGTTCAATGTTTGGTACACGTCCTAATCACAAAGGTATTAAAAGTTCTTGTACACAGTATATGAAGGGAAATCAATTCCTGTAGATGACCAAGTCTCAGGATTTTTTGTCTTAAGAGAGCACCAGATTATTGTTCCCTCTCTTGATGAGTAGAGGATCAAGTTTCAGCATCGGCAATTTGGAAAAGCTCCAAAAGCCTGCCAGCATAAATCATAAGATAGAACAAGAAGGCAGGATGTTGGCTATGGATAATAGAAGGGATAATTAATTTGTTAATTAATTAAAATATCAGATGCCACCTTTCAAAGTAGAAACCCAGGCAGGAAAGTGCTGCATTTGTATATTTTAATGTCAAAGTCCCATCCTACGATTTCCCAACATTTCCCCCCTTGCATTGTCTTCACTAGGTCCCTTGACAGACTCAGTGTATGAGTTTCCAAGCTCAGAAAATCAGTCCATAGATTGCATAGGATGATAAAGCTGTTAAGTACTTTAGAGATCAAGTACTTTAAGAAACTCATTTTTACAGGTGAAACAACTAAGGCTCACCAAGATAAAATAACTTACAGAGTAGTACAATTTCTATTATGGCATTCTCTGTCTTTTGGCTTCAGAAATACCTAGTATTTATAATTCAGCTGAATGTAAGCACCAAGAGGACAATGACATTTATATTCTAGGTGCCTGGATCCATGTTTGTGACACAGTAGATGATTAATAGTTTTTAAAATAATTGCTAATTGATTTATTGCTATTGTTTTTATAATTAGCAATAATATGAAATACATCTTATATTGGTGTAGAGTTTTAAATTTTTCAATGTGATTTACTTATGTTTTTCAGTTGGTCCTTACAAATATTCTATGAGGGAAACAAGGTGGGTAGTATTATTCCTCATTCACAAAGAAGGGGTAAAGATTAAGAAATTTCACACAACTTCTTCAAACTCACTTTTATATGGATGAATCAAATACATTCATAATTTAAAAGTCCTGTTTAAGTTTTTGCTTTATTTTCACCATATAAATTAAAGGTAACTAGGCAATATGGTGGATAGAATATTGATATTTGAATCAGGAAGGTTTGAGCCTGAATCCTATTTCATACACTAACTATGTGATCTGGGCAGGTCACTTTCTCTTCACCAGCTTCAGTTTATTTCATCTGTAAATTGGAGGAAATAATATCATTTAGTTTATAAGAGTGTTATGAAGATTGATAAGATAAATATTTAAGTCTTTTGCAACCCTTAAATCACTACCTAAATTCATGAAATTATATATCAATCCACTGAACTCAAACAAAATATGTAACAGGAATATGTGCTTCTAATAGGCAATAAGGTAAGAACGATAGCAAGGGAGCAAGGTGACAGAATCTATTACTAATTGTCCCCACATGTTGGTGCTAAAAGTCAAAGGTTGGCATTGTTTGAACCTGTGAGCAAGGTGCACTCCAACTTTGAAGTTAGGAGTAGAACAAATGTTGAATAACAAGTGGCATCCATCCCAAGGTGAAAAAAAATTTTGTTGATAAATAACTGTGAACACATTATACCCCAAATTCTAACCACCTATACAAGTTCATCAAAATTTGTGAAGAAATAGAGGAAGAGAAGGGAGCAATGGGGTGGAAGGATTGAAAAGAAAGCCAAAGAAAGAGAAGGAGGGAAAAAGAGATCAAATGAGAACAGCAGGAGAGACAGAGACAGAGACAGAGACAGAGACAGAAAGAGACAGAGAGAGAGATAAAAGAGAAAGGCAAAGAGAGGGGAGAGAGATAAAGGGGGAAATGAGAGAGAAAGGGAGAGGGAGAAGGGGCAGAGGAAAAGGGATAGAAAAAAATAGAAAGAGAGAAATAGGAAGAGAGAAAGGAGAGAGACAGAGAGAAAGGAAAAGAGAGGGAAGAGAGATGAAGGGGGAAGGAAAGAGATAGGCAGAGGGAG
>NW_025362708.1:0-1756 GCF_016433145.1 Gracilinanus agilis
CTTTCAAATTTCTGTCAAAAGCAAGGTCATCCTTCTACCATAATGACTAAAAACTGCTGAAGTAAAATGATTGTTTGGTTTCAAAGAAGAAAAGAGAAAGTATCTTTCTTTTTATATGTTTCTGTCTCTACCTCTCTTTAGCTCTCAGTCTCTGTGTCTCTTTGTCTTTCTATCTCTCTATCTCTGTCTTTCTTTGTCTATGTCTCTTGCTTCCTGTGTGGAACATTGTGTATGAGATTTAGTTGCTATGTTGGTTAGTTTTACTTTACCACTTTTCCCTCTTTGTTCTCTTTTCTTCCTTCTTTCTAACCCTCCTTCCTTCTCTTTTCATCCCTTTTTTACCTTACCCTTCCTTCCTTTCTCCCTTCCTTTTCTCAGGTATATGGTATGACTGATCAGAAGAGAAGGAAAGTATACATTTTAAAATCAAGGTGATTTAAAAAAAAACTCCATTGAATAACATTTTTAAAAAGAAAGAAGAACCTTGGACATAGGCAGATGAAAAGAACTCAGATTCAGAAAAGAAATTGTAGATCATTCTACTCTCCAAAACGTTAGACAACATCCCTATTGATCTTTGTTTGAAAGTCTAGTAAAAGGTAACCAATCCATTACCTCCATATGTAGCTTATTCCAATTAAAAACACCTTTGATTTGTTTAGAAGCTGTTTTGTATATTGAACTGCAATCTGTCTCTCTTCAATTCTCTTCCTCCACTTTGTTGCTAGTTTTACACTTTAGTTCACAGGGAAAATTTTTGAATTCAATCATCTTTTCCCGACGATAATCCCTCACATACTTGAAGAATGCTGTCTTGCAGCCTTTAAGTCTCCATTTTCGCTTCTTCAGGCCTAGAGTTCTTATTTTTTTTTTCTTTCTATGACATGGTCTCCAGGTGTGTCACCATTTGAGATGTTCACCACTGAAAATTTAAACTCTATATGCAAAACAGAAAAGCCCAAATCCTCTGATGACTAGTGGATCAGGAAGTCATATATTATAAGCAAAATCCTTTCATAACCCTATTCACCCAGAAGGGAAAGAAAGTGATTTGCAAATGACCTAATTAACCTTAATACATTCTAGACTCCAATAGATCCACACAATGAAAGGTTAATGATTGATTTAACATTCCTTTGAAACACTAGCTCAAAAATAGGTAGGAAGAGAGGTAAAACATCTAGAATTTGTTGTCAGGCCAGTCACTGATTTGGCTGTTTTTGCTTGACTATTTTTCTCTATTATGAGGAAAGGTACATTTTGGGTAGAAGGAGGAGTTGATATCCAGAAATAAGAAGAAAACCAAAGTCATCAATAAAATGTTAATTATGAAATAAAAGGAGAAAGTATGTAAGGAATAATTTGATACTATATTCCAAAATTGGGTTATAGGATGTGTGATTTCAAATGGGAAGACATTCCTATTCTGAAATGCTTATTAGTCTGAGATTCATGATAGATGGAGGGAGGGAGGGCGACAGCCACTGGAAATGACATAAGAATGGTTAAGGAATTAGAAAAGAGAACTAATGCAATGTAAAGTAAGTTGTTTAGGGTAATGGGGTAGACTCAAACTCTAGCAAGAACTGGATTTGGTGTCATAGGAACTTGTTTTAGATTCTAGTCCTTTTATTATTCATATGTCAAATTGGAGCCTTCATATCATGTTTTTGATTCCTCATCTGTGAAATGAAAATGTTTGAATGTGGGATCCTTATCTATAGTCCTTTTAAATTCTAACTCGAGTGATTTTTTA
>NW_025362709.1:0-1236 GCF_016433145.1 Gracilinanus agilis
TTTGTAGCTTTTGCCAATTTTCAAGGTGTAAAAGCTCATATCAATAATTTTACATTTGGCTCCAGCACATCCCTGAATGCTATAAGTTTATGGAGTGTTCTGACCATCTGTGACATAGCAAATAGAGTGGTGGATTGAAAGTCAAGAAGAATTGGATTCAATCCCACCTCTGATATCTCTGTGGGAGCACACTCCACTCCAAGAAAATGTAGGAAGTTAGAAATAGAGATCTGAGACATGTTGGAGGGCTGGCAGGGGATGACCCAATGCACAAGCAGAGCAAATATCAGCTTGGGACCCAGCTGTGGTAATAGAAGCAAGCAGTAGGAGTTTTGGGGGCTGTCAGATATGGTAAAGGCACCGAAAATTGGTCAGAAAGAAGGTATAAGAGATCCTTGTGCTTGCATTGGATATAGGACCAGAACTAAAAGGCAACATCATTGCCTATATGCACATATTAGTCATAATTCAAAGTGGAAAGGAGCACTTTTCGAGCACCAAGGGAGCAGGACCCCGGAGAAATACTATTAATTACAACTCTTTGGGTTCAGGGTCCTTCCCTGGTTAAGAACCAGAATGGAAATCAGGAGAGAAGTAAAAACACTTGTCCTGAGATAAAGCCATCTTGAAAGCACCAAAAATTTCAAAACTCACAGAACTGGCTCTAAATATGGCAGTGCAAAAAAAGGTTTAAAGCTAAAGCCAGTGCCCCTCCTCCCCATACCAGAACTAAACTTTAACATATATTTCAAAATCAAGATATAGTATGGGAAAATGAGCAAATAACAAAAGTAACCTGACATTAAAAGTAACTATATTGAAAGACAAGAACATGACACAAACTCAAAAGAAAGCAATGAAGTCAAAACAGCTAAAAGCGAATTCTCAAAGGAAAAAAAAGAGTTGGGCAGAAGTCAAAAAAGAATTCTTTGAAGAGTTTAAAAATGATTTTGGACAAATGGAAAAAATGAAAATGGACAAATGGAAAAAAGCTATAATACCTAGCGATGAAAATAATTTCTTAAATATTAGAATTGGACAGGTGGCAGCTAATGATTACATGAAATATCAAAAAAGAATAAAACAAAGGAAAAAGAAGGAAAAAAAGTGAAATATCAAATTGGAAAACATCCATTCTGGAGCAGATTTAAGGAGAGATAAGAATTATTGGATTACTACCTGAAAGTCATGATCAAAGAAAGATTCTAAACAAATTCAAGAAATTGTTGAGGAAAA
>NW_025362710.1:0-2478 GCF_016433145.1 Gracilinanus agilis
GAGCCCTTTGGAATTGTCTTGAATTCTTGCTGATAGTAATTGATTCACAGCTATTCATCATATATTATTATAATTATTGTATACAACATGCTCTTGGTTCTGCTCACTTCACTATGCATCACTTCATATAATTCCCATTTTTTATAATCATTTTGTTTCTTCTTTATTTTGGAACAACAGTATTCCATTACAAGCATATACCACTACTTGTTCAGCCATTCCCCAACTGATGGACCCTTCAGTTTCCAGTTCCCAGTTCAGTTTGCCACCACAGAGTGAATATTTTTGAATAAGTAGGACCTTAACCCCTATCTTTGATTTATTTGGGATATAGCTTTAGTAGCTATATTGCTGGATCAAAGGGTATGCATATTTTGATGACCCTTTGGGCATAATTTCAAATTGATTTCTAGAATGATTATCAACTCACAGATCCATTAAGAGTGTGTTATTGCTTCAGTTTTACCACATCCTCTCCAACATTTAGTATTTTTTTTCTTCTTATATTAGCCAGTCTGATAGATGAGAGGTGGTCAGAGTTGTTTTAATTCACATTTTTCTAATTTGATTTGGTGTATTTTGCATATGACTGAAGAAAATTTTATTTTCTTTATCTGATAATTGTCTGTTCATATCCTTTAACCATTTGTCAATTGAGGAAAGCTTTGTGTTTTTATAAATCTAACCCAATTCTGTATACATTTCAGTAATAAAGCATTTGTATGGGATACTTGCTATAAAATTTCCCCCACTTGATTTGTTTCCTTTATAATCTTGCTTGCGCAGAACCTATTTATTTTAATCTGTTATCTCTTTTACATCTGATAATACTCTCTGTGTTTTGTTTGGACATAAATTCTTCTGTCATACAAAGATATGAAACTATGCTTCCCCAATTTATTTGTGATATCAGCCTTTATTTTTAAATCATGTATCCATTTTGAATTTACCTTAGCATATTGTATAAGATGTTGATCTGTGCCTAATTTCTATCACACTGTTTTCCAGTTTTCCCAGAAATTTTTGTCAAGTAGCGAGTTCTACTTCCAGAAGCTTGGATCTTTGGGTTTGTCCTTAGGTCATTACAGTCATTTACTACTCTGTTGAGTGCATAATCTTTCCACTGATCCATTACTCTCTTTCTTAGGCAATATCATATTGTTTTGATCTATGCTAATTTATAATGCAGTTTGAGATCTCGTAGAGCTAAGCCAGCTTCATATATATAGTTTTTCATTAATTTCCTCGATATTCTTGTATTATTGTGATTTAAGTTGATGTTCCACCCCACCAAGACTCAAATAATATTAAAGTCAGAGAGTGCCTCAGGTTTTCAAGAAAATGCTTTGTATTATTATGTCTGATAGAGGGGGAGGGGAATCTTCTAAGTGATTGTTAAGGGAAAGCAGAATGGTTAGGGTTCAAAAGCCATAACATATACTATTAGTATTCTACAGGGTTACTCCTAGACCCTAATACAAATAATTGCTTTTTTTGGTTTCTAACTTAGCACCACCTTTACTCAAACTGACTAACTACTGTGAAAATCATGAAGTAGTATTGACTGGAACCACTATAAAATTTATGTTACATGATCCCAACTGGGTCCTCACTGCAGCCAAAACCATCCTTTAATATTTTTCATCATTGATTTGCTACCTTATTCACTACAATGGATATTCTAAATCTTTCCAAGCCTCTTCAAATGTCCATGGATCCCCAACTTCTGCCTTCTCAGCTGAAAATTTAGTCTTCTATTTTACTGAAAAAATAGAAAACATTTGCCAAGACCTTCCTCTTCTCATTTTACAACACTAATATGTATTCTGCCATTTTCTTCTGCTACCTCTCTGACCCAAAGAAGTGGCCTTTCTTCTTGGAGTATTTTGGTTGATGATTTTTTTCTGTTTATGTTAGGTTTAACTAGAAAGTCCTGTTTGTTTCCACCTTTATTGTTCAAAGGATTTAATAGACCATTTCCTATTTTGGAAAGTACAATAAGCTCAAGAAAATTCAATTCATCTATGGTCCAGAATTTTGAAGTGATTTTAGATCATTTAGAATAAAAATTTTTATCATTGGGTTATCTGATAATATAGGTTTATAAAGTATAGTTAATCATCAATTAATCAGTAGACATTTATTAAATTACCCAGAGGTAACTAGATTTTGCAATGGATAGAGCACTGAATGTGGACAATGAAGACTTAAACTTGATTTTGACATCTGACATTTACTAATTATGTGACCCTGGACAAATGACTTAAATTTTTTGATTCTTACATTCCTCATCTATAAAATGAGATAATAATAGCATCTACCTTCCTTGTTTGTGGAGAAGATCAACAAAGATATTTGTAGAATGCTTTGAAAACCTCCAAGTGTTATATCATGATATTGCTGTTATTGTTTTATTTGACTACTATATATCAGAATCTGAACTGAAGCATATTCGCTCCATTTTTGTTTTGCTTGAAT
>NW_025362711.1:0-3408 GCF_016433145.1 Gracilinanus agilis
CTCTCTCTCTCTCTATCCTTTCCTCCCTCCCTCCCTCTTTCTCTCCCTTTCTCCTTCTCACCCTCTCCCCTTCTCTCTCTCTGTGTCTGTCTGTCTCTTTTTCTTTCTCTCTGTCTCTGTCTCTGTCTCTATCTCTAACTCTCTCTGTCTCTGTCTCTCCCTCACTCACATACCTTCATTAGGTAGTAGAGATGAAGGGATATATGCAGAAATGATGATTATATAAAAAAGGATGTCTATATATATTTAATTAAGAAATAAGGAAAGTGCCCTGTAAACCTCGTGGTGGTATTATTATTAGATAAACATGTTATTTATACTCCCACTGTTCCATAGAACTTTCTTTCTCCAGGATGATGACAGCTCATTTTCTACTCCTTGCAGTGAAAAATTGAGCTGATTCTATTTTGATAATTAATACAGTGACTCTTCTAATACCAGGTACCCTCCAGAGGTCCCCAATTGAGTCATATTAGTCTTGGCAACCACTGAGTGTTTGTGATGTCACACACTCAACAGACTTGAAATAGCTTTTAATTGAAAAGATGAAATATGTCTCTTATTACATCTTTGAGTTCTCCGTTATTCTCTAAGCATGTCTTTCTAGGTCCTTTCTGCTAAGTGTCACTAATACTCATCATTGTCCACCTGAGACAATGGCTTGGCCAGCATACCCAAAAAGTATTTTTTTAAGTGAATCGGCTTTATTGTATTCTTAGAATTCATGGCAAGCCTATCATTGATTTTTATAAGACCCCAAAGAAGTTTAGTCTAGGTCTGTGATGGTGAACCTATGGTATGTGTGCCCAAAAGGACATGAAGAGCCATCACCCACCAGAGTTCATTACTAGAAAGGCAGAGGGACTCTGGGGAGCTGCTCCTTTTCCCCTTTTCATCATGCCTGACAACATCACCCTTCCCTCTGTCCAGCAACCCAGTGGGAGCACTTCCTCCTCTGTCTGGGGTAAGGGAGGGAGAGTGACATATGATCTCTAAAAGGTTTGCCATCATTGATCTAAGTTATGTTACTATTTCTCCCAGATTGTCAGTGCCTTAGGGACAGGTTCAGGCTTTGGATGTAGAAGAGATGAGGTGAGGTAGGACTTGGAATGAGGATGATGTGAGTTTAAAAAGTGCCTCAGACACGTACTAGCTGCATGACCTCGAACAAATGATAACTTTTCTGAGCCTCAGATTCCTCAGATGTAAAATGTGGATAATAATGACATTTATTTCACAGGCTTGGAGTGAGATATGGAAAGAATTAAAATCTTAAAATGCATTGTGAATGTTGGCTAGTAACAAATATTTATCAAATTATAATTTCACATAATTTGCAGGAGGAAGGGAACTTGGAGATCATCTAATTGAATCCCCTCATTTTAGTTGTGAAAAAGCTGATCCCTAGAGAAAAGAAAGAGACCACAAAGGGAGTAGATAGCTGTCCCAAGATTTCAATATAGTTCTAACTCCAAATCTGGGGTTCAAATTACATTTCCTTAATTAATTTCTACTACCGATATAAAAATATTGATATTATCATGCTGGGAACATTAACATTATTGTTTATCACTTACAGATTTTGAATCTTTCAGGTCACTTAATCTGTTCCTCAATGTCCCTACTATATTTCAGGTGCTCTGCTAGGTGCCAGAGATACAAAGATAAAATTGAAAATGGTCCCAGACATCAAACACTTGACATTTGTCTGGTAGTCATAGAGTTTCAGACTGGCAAGGTACCTTAAAGAGAAGACTGTATCTGAATACAGACTCCTTCTACATCATACACAATAGCTGATATCTTCCAGTATCTGCTTCTTTGCTTAAAGATCTTCAGTGAGAGGAATCTTACTACCTCCTGACACAGTCCATTCCAGCAGCATTAATTTCCAGTGAGATTTTCCTCTATAAAGTCTCTATAAACTCTCCATAACTTCTACCCATTGTTCCTCATTCAGTATTCTAGAGCGTGTCAAAACTGGCTTTGTCCTGGTGATAGGCTGCCATGTGCTTAAATAATATTCTCATGGCTCTCCATGCCTTTTCCAGGCTACCTACTTAGAGTAAAAAAGTAAAAACTTTTTTAATCTAAGTAGATAGAGAGATAAGAGAGAGATACCATCCTCTCTCTTCCAGGAGATATGGAGAATGGCTCAGCTTTAGCCCTCTGGCCTTGTGGGTTACCATCATATTAATCAAAGGTCTAAACTAATGGCTGCTCCTTGAGTGCAGCCATTTGCTCATTTCTCAGTCCATCCAATCCTTCTTTTTTCTTCCCAGGATCTCTCTGTCTTTCTCCCCAATAAACCAAGTGTGGTTTATTGAGCCCTTTGCTAAAAATCTAGATCAATTATGTTGACCACATTCCTCTGATCCTTAATGATCTGATCAAAAGAGGAAATGTGATTATTCTGAGATCACCTCTTCTGGTTGAAACCCTACTGGGTCTTTTTGATCACTACTGTTTACACTAGGAGTTCATTAGCTGAGCCTTTAAAAATATGCTTCAGGAGGCAGCTAGGTATGACAGTAGATAGAATCCCAGATCTGGAGTAGAGAGGGACCTGGGTTCAAATCTGGTCTCAGATACTTTCTAGCTGTGTGTTACCCTGGGCAACTCACTTAACCCCTGAAGCCTAGCCCTTATTGCTCTTCTGCTATAGAACCAATACCTAGCATTGATTCTAAGATGGAAAGCAAGGGTTACATATATATATATATATATATATATGTATATATATATATATATATTCTAGTATTTTTGAAGGGATCAGTCAGTTCACTGACTTAAAGTTTGCAGATATCATTATATTTTGCTTTTTGAAAATCATAACATTTAACACCAACAGTGATAGCTATCATATATATAACACCATGCTATTTTAAAAATATTTGATCCTGACATCAAACTTGTAGGGTAGAAGTTATTATCCCATTTTACAGATGAAGAAACTGAGGATGAAAGAAGTTAAGTGATATGTTTCAAAGCTAAGTGTCTGAATCAGGATTTGAATTTAAGTCTTCCTGACTAGAAAGCCATTACTCTATCATCAATTCAATTCATGTCACTTCCTCTCATTGTATGGCACCACAGACTTCCGGAGACAGGGGCTCAGCATTCACATTTTCCAGTTCTTTGATATACTTTAGAATGTTTTTCATACAAGGAGGATGACTTTAACTCATCAAAGGCATATAGGTGTTCTCATTTACTTCTTCCTTGAGTATCGACTTCTTAGCAGCCATATTCTTTCCACTCTCAACCAAATATTATTCTCAGGAGAGGATAAAAGAAATCAAATAACAATGGAACAGCTCTGCCTCTTCTCTTGTCCACCCTGACAGTTGTGTTTCTTCTTTGATCCTCCTTTTCCATTCAATATCTCATATATATATATATATATAT
>NW_025362712.1:0-4298 GCF_016433145.1 Gracilinanus agilis
GGAAGTATCGAAGGCCAGATATGACCCCGGGTCCTCTTGATTCTAGGCCTGGAGCTCTAGCCACTTTGCCACTTAGCTGCCCCTAAATCATATCTAGTTTTGATTGGCGAAAGCTTGATAAAAACCATAAGTCTAGCGTTGGAAAGAATTTCAGAATTTGGCTAATCCAAACCCCTTATTTCATAGATAAAAATCTGGTCACTCAATGAATAAGCATCAGAAGCAGGATTTGAACTCCAAACTAGAACTCTTTCTGTTATAAGGAAGCCTTGTGTTGAGGAAAATGCTCATCCCTCCCATATTCCGGTGGGCAGGATTGAGCTCAGAAAGAATTCTATCCCCCCTTCAAGGTCGACAAAGACTTTCCCTCTCAAACAGCCCTGTGGCAACTCCCATAAGTATTGTCATCCTCATCTCCCCATTTTACAGATGAGGAAACTGAGGAAGAGGAGAAACAACTTACTATGGGGTGACATACTAAGCAGCCAAATCCAGTTTTCTAACCATGTGCCCTTTCTACCACAGCCCTGGGGCAATCTCCAAGATTTGGCTGATGAGAGGAACTGAGGAGGCCCTTTTTTCTCTTTTAGTCTTGGAGGGAAGAGAGGGTTCTCCTCCAATTGGCATTTTTAATGCTCCCCCATCCCCATTCCAAACCTCTGCTTCCCAAGGGGCTCCTTCCCCCCCTCCCCAGACCATGGGATGGACTCTTTCTTAAGCAGCCTCCTTCCCTCCCTCCATGTGACCGAGGAGAAGGCACCCCAGCATCTGCAAGTGAATGGTGTCTGCAAAGAGACAACACGATTTTTTTTTAAAGCTTGGTAATAAATGCTATTCAAAAAAAAAAAAACCCACCCCACAATCTCTGAGAAACACGGCCCATTGAGATGACAGGCCGAAAATCATTTACTGAGAGTTGAAATGGTTTCCTTTGTCACACTGATCCTTCTGTTGACAGTTACCTTTCAATCTCCCAATTGTGTCTTAAGTACTGATTTTTATTCACTCTTCTATTCACCCTGCGTATTAATGAAAAGGGGGGAGAGAGAGAAAAAAAACCCTTGTAAGAATAGTCTTTAATAGGCTGATAGACAAGGCTTCCCTATTCTGCCGCTGGACCGGTTCTTATCAGCCTCTCACAGTAGAGCTCTCCTTGTTCAATTCTTCCCCTCCTGCTAAACTTTGCTCACCCATCTGGGCTTTTTTTCCCCTTTCTTTCTTTCTTTCTGTCAGAGGAGAGGGAAACAATTTTATTGATTTCAAAAAGTCCCGCTGACCTTTTCTCCTGCACCCCGCTGGTGCCCCCACCACCGACCTTGCCCACCCCAGGAAGGCCAGAAGAAACTGGGCTTGCCCTGTCTGAGTCTTCCTAGGATTCCAAATTGCTGATTAAGTGTGAATTGGGATGGAGCTCAACTTAGGATGCTAATCCTGACTGTGTCTTTAAAAGTCATTGGGATCTGGGAGTTGCATTCATGAGCTATGTCCTTTAGTCTCTTTATTGTTCTTCCCTTTCCGAAATTACAGAAATTAAAAAAAAAACATTGTCTCTATATTTACCTGAAAAAAAGTTTCTAAAAATCAAAATATAAAATAAATCAATAAATCAATAATCAATCAATAAATCCAAAAAGAAAAGTTTAAAAAATGATCATAATCCAAGAAAGGAATCAAAAGCCCCTCCATGGGCGATATCCATATGAACTCAATTGTTATTAAAGAAGCTTTGAGCAAATGAATGAGTCATGAGGATTTGTTCATAAGAAGAGGAGGGCTTCTGAGTGGTTCTAAGTCTGGTCATCACCAGCTGAAAGTATAGAAAGCTTTCTCCTTTAGGATTTAAACTTATTGATCGAGGCAGATCTGTGAGGGAATATAAGGAACTGTGCAACATCTCTGCAGATTGCTAGAATTTAGCAATAACCAAACACCTAGCAAGAAATTCCCGGGAGGCCAGAATTACATACCAGATGTGCCACACTCTTTATAGATCTCACAACCCTAAATGCTCACAGTTTCTCAACTACATGCAATGAAAAATGTTGAAAATACAGAGATCTAGGAGGAGACCTCAAAATCACATGGGAAGAGGATGAGGCACAAGTCATACCAACATCTGGTTTAACATTGGAGGTGTCCCAAAAGGCATCTAGATGGCATGGTGAATAATCTTCCTGAGTTCAAATCTGGCTTCAGATATTTAGAAGCTGTGGGGCCCTGGGCAAATCCCTTAATCCTGTTTGCCTCAGTTTCCTCATCTGTAAAATGAACTGGAGAAGGAAATGGCAGGCCACTCTAGTTTCTCTACCAAGAAAAGCTCAAATGGCATCCTGAAGAGTTGGAGATGACTGAAAAATGACTGAACAACAAACAACGATAGAAATTGTTCCAAGGATGCTTATAGGAATCTTGAGGATGAGCTTATGTCCCAATACTGGAAAATTATAAACAGGAATTATTTTATCTGCCTGTGTAATAGACCACAGAACATAAAAGAGAAAAGATAAATAGCGAGTTAGAGGCTTGTTGCAACATCTTTGACTCAATGGTCCATGCGTGGCTCATTCATGTACTACAAATATGCAAAAGAAACTCAACTATAATGAGAATGCCAGCGTTTGATGTACAAATGGAAAGCTGTTCTCTATTTAAAACATGTGACCCTCACAATGTCAAGGCCAATTGATATAAAGCATGGCAGTTTGCAGGAAGACATTCGAATCCCATTAGGGTTCTTTCTACTCTTAAATTCAGTATCGTCTTAGTTTCTAATTTTTTTCTAGATGGTAGGAACTTTCAGGGATGGATCACGGGATCATAAATGTAGAGCTAGAAGTGACCTTCAAGGCCACTGAGTACAGTCCTCCCCCTCCTATTTTGCAAATGAGGAAACTGAGTTACAGAAAAGTTAAGTGACTTACCTAGGATCAGACCAAGAGTAAGTGTCAGGGGTGGGATCTGAGTCTGAGTCCAGTGCCCTATCCACTGTACCATACGTCCCTTTCTTAAATAGAGCTAAATATTATGTTTTCACTTAAAGAAAGAATTGAAGATGGGTGTGCTGGGAAATGTTTAATGATCGACTCTGAAAAAAAAAAAGTACCCATGATATACTTTTAGGTTGAATCTGCATTATTCACATTTTCTCCATCATTTTCTTAAGTGTAGACAATCAACAAAACAATAAATCAGGTTGTGATTTGTACCATCGAAGAGGTAAATGGTCACATTGAAAATGGAGCACGTAGGCTACTGCACACCCCTGGAGTTGAACCAAAACATGCTATTAATCTGTGGATGATATCAAGCTTCATGACTCCACCAAGAAATCCATTAAACAGCTCTTTCCTGTCTTGGAGCCTTTTTCCAATGAGACAAAATGTCTATACGTGTAAAATCTTAATATACATTCAGGAAAGAGACTTCCAACTTGAATCTGGTGGCCAAATTGAGCCAACAAACAAAAGCAACATGGATGTCGTCGTCTCCTTCAGGCAAGGAGAAATCGAGTAGAAAACCGTTGAAGAGAAAACTAAGAGACATTAGTAGGAGGCAGTTAGGTGGCTCAGTGGATAGAGAACCAGACCTGGAGATGGGAAGTTCTGGGTTCAAATCTGGTGCCAGACATTTCCTAGCTAAGTGAACCTAGGCAAGTCACTTAACCCCAATAAGCCTATCCCTCAGCTCTCTTCTGCTGTGAAACCAATACTTTGTATGGATTCAAAGACAGAAGGTCAGGGTTTAAAAAAACCAAGAACAGCACAAAATTAAAGCTGAATAGAAGAACTAGTGTCCTAAATAATTAACATCTAAAACAATGAACCCTCGTGCAGTACCATTGTTAATCCATACTTTAGGGAGTTTACAATGGACTCTGACAGATTTGAACATGGATCTTCTCAAAAATCCCTACATTATTAGTGAAATGCAGTGCCCATCGCCCTAAGCCCATTTCCTTCCCGTACAATTAATTTATTAATTAAAAAAATAATTTTAATTAATAGACTGATTAATAGACATTCTGACCATATATGATAAACAGTTTCAAACCTACTGGAGTGCTTTTTACGAACAAACAAATATCGTTTCCCTGAGCAGGAGTAATGGCTGATAAATGGTGCTCCCCGTTAGGTTTAGCCTGTGAAATGGCCAAGATCCAAGAGGAGAATCAAAAGGCTGTTCATGGATGACATCCACCCAAACCCAGCCAAATAGATGTCAGCAAAGATGGGCTGAACAAACGGATGAGTTGTGAGCATTTGTGTGTGGAAACAGAGAGGTTTATGAAGGCAATTCAC
>NW_025362713.1:0-1219 GCF_016433145.1 Gracilinanus agilis
CTTCCTTCCTCCCTCCTCATCCCTTTCTCCCCATCCCTTTCTCCTTCCCTCCCTTCCTCCTTCCCCCTTTCCCTCTCACTAAATGTTCCCTCTTCCCTCATATATTGGCTGAGTCAGAAATCTAGAAAAGGCTTGGAGAAATCTTTGTTTAGGACAAATGCTAACTTTGTCTAGCAATGAGGTAAGAATGAAGGTAATGAAGACCTCAGCCTCCTCTCTTTTTGGAGAATTAGATGATATTTGCTTCTCTCTCTTTCCCATTCTCCACTGATAGCGGCCCAGGCATTCTATGCACCAATTCTTTTTTCTTTTCTTTTTTTTTTTTTTAAATTTAGAATATTTTTCCATAGTTACAAAATTCATGATTCCCCCTCCCCTCTCCCAGAGCTGACAAGCAGTTCCACTGGGTTATACATGCATCATTGTTCAAAACCTATTTCCATGTTATTCATATTTGCAGTAGAGTGATCTTTTAAAATTAAAACCCTAATCATATTCCCATTGAACCACATGATTTATCATGTTTTTCTTCTATGTTTTTGCTCCCACAGTTCTTTCTCTGGATATGGACAGTGTTCTTTCTCATAAGTCCCTTTGGATTGTCCTAGATCTTTGCATTGCTGCTAGAGAAGTCCATTATGTTCTATTGTGCCATAGTGTATCCATCTCTGTATACAATGTTCTCCTGGTTCTGCTCCTTTCACTCTGCATCAATTCCTGGAGGTTCTTCCAGTTCACATAGAAATCCTTCAGTTCATCATTACTTTCAGCACAATAATATTCTATCCCCATCAGATACCACAATTTATTCAGTCATCCCCCAATCAATGGACACCCCTTCATTTTTCAATTTTTTGCTACCACAAAGAGCACAACTATAAATATTTCTGTACAAGTATTTTTCTCTTATTATCTCTTTAGGGTACTATGTACCAGCTCTTCCAGTATCTTGGGGTAGAACATTTCCAGCTCTGTTGAATTTAGTTCATTGGGTGTCTTTTACCATCTCTTCCCTTATTTTCAGTTTTGTCCTCTAATTAATTATTTTTGTTCTCCTCTCAGTTCAAAGATCATTTTCTTTGGAAGACAAAATAAGCAAAGTGAATTTGATGATTCTACTTCTCACTTATTCATCTCCATTAAGCCAACTGTTTGCAATCTATGGTCTTTTTCCTTTCTTAGATCTTCTTGCCCCCCAAAGTACATTTTTATTTTATTT
>NW_025362714.1:0-5487 GCF_016433145.1 Gracilinanus agilis
TTGGACTCTGTCCCAGGACTCAAGTTCTGACAGATGAGCTTTTCCCTGATCCTCTAAGGAACCAGACTTCTTTGTCCCTCCCTGTCACCTCCTCAACAAACTGCATCTTTCTCCTTTCTCCATTTCTAGCTCCCCATCACACATTGTCTTCTCTCCTTAGAATATGAGCTCTTTGAGTGTAGACAGGGTCTACCAACTTTGTCTGTTTCTCTGCCTCTCAAATTATTTGCCCCTGCCTATTGTCTGCAAGCTTCTGAACCGGGATGATGCCACCTGAATTTTCCTCAATGTCATTTGGAGGTGGTTGAATTCTGCCCCCAGAAAAAAACTGAAGAATCAAAAAGACAACACTTTAGTCACTTACCTTTGTATTTAACATTTTGAAGGTGGCTGAAAATCTTGTCATAGGAGGGACTGAAGGAACCAATCTGCAATACATAGGACAGGGTTGAGCTACTTGGATGGATGGAAGGAAGATTCCAGCTGGAGGAGTGTGAATTATCAGATCAGAGCAGGGTTTCTTACCCTTTTTTGTATCAGGGACCCCTTGGGCAGTCTGGTGAAGCCTATGGACCCCAATGTTTTTAAATACATATTCAATAAAATACACAAGATCACACATAAAACCAGCTGTGTTGAAATACATTTATCAAAATATACTTATGGACTTCAGGTTAATTACTCCTGGATTAGAGGAAATTCCCAGTCATTAGCCATTTAGCTTTTTATTAGCAGCTTTGATCTCCTAAAAGATCCACTTTGATCTTCTGAAAGTTCCACTTTGATAGAACAATTAGGAGGGTCATTATATGAGATTTTTTGATTACTAAAACATTGCCACTGAGTTCCTGCCATTCTGCTTCCCTTCACAAGTCACTGTCCTTGGTATTTCTAAAGCACTGTACTCAATGCTAAATCACACTGCTTTACTTTGCTATAATACTGTAAAAATGGCAACCAAGAGGAAAATCCAACCCAGAACTTGAGGGTTTGGGCTTGTTCTAAATGGCTCAACTAAAATTCATCTAATAACTTCCCATTTAAGAGGTCTAAGTAAAGTTCCATTTAATCTTCTCTCCCTTCTACCTCGCCAATATAAAAGGATAAAAATTATTACTACTATACCTCCCCCCAAAAGAAAACAGTACTTTCAGATTGAGAGAATCTTCTCAAAAGAGAGCATCTTCTACATCACATGGGCCTTTTGTATCTGAAGAACATACAACACAGCCAACTGAACCTCTGAGTTAGGAGTTCAGAGGCAAAATCGCCAAATTCCAGCTCTCATTTGTACTTGATATCACATTTGGAAACTCTTTAAACTAAAAGATGGCAGGGAGGGGCCCAGTGACACTCCTTACCTCAATAAGAACAGCCAGAACAGCTAGTCCTTCTGACTTGTCCCTCGCTGTGACCACATCAGGGTATTTGTCCGAGTTATAATGGACAATATGTAACTATAATGGAAAGAAAAAGCCAAAATGTCAGCATTAGAGAACATACAACTTTTGTTCCTATAAGAAGTCTTGTAAAAGCTAAAGCATTTTGGAGAAATTCCATTCCTTTCTCCAGGTTATGCGTAGGTATTTTTTTAGTCCCCTCAAGTCCAGTCACTCCTGAATACCACTTAATCTAGAAATGCTCAAGGACTGAGATAAGAACCCTCCACACCATCAGTTTATTTTCATTCAACTTACAGAGCCAATATTTTGCCTGTAAGCTATGAAAACACAGTTTTAAAAGAGTTTAAGTCTTTATCAACAATATTCTAAGATGCCACCGAAATAGGATATTACTCTGTGAAAAATATTTTCTTCATAAAATGAACTATAACATTCTGTGATTTCCAGTGGGAAAAATATTTTCCCTATTAAAATGAGCAAAATATATTTTTATAACCTATTCTGAGAATTTTACCTTCTTTGTGGCTGCATTTTATTCATAATTATCATCAAGATTATTTTCCACAAAAATTGGTATTAGTAAATTATTTAGATCTTTGCCTCTTAAGGCTTTGGCAAACGTTGAAATTGTGTCTCTGAGTATTTTCCCATCCTCTTTCCCCCTCTCTGTATCTCACTCTAATCGACTCTAATGCAGAAATTTTATGTGACTATAGAGGTTATATTCAGCAAATATAATGTTTCTTGATTTCAATTTTAAAACTGGATAAGTAGAACATAGAAAAAGCTATGCGGTAGGGTAAATATTGTACCTTGGAGTCAGAGAGGCCTGAGTTTGAATCCCAGCTCACACTTTCTTAGCTGTGTGACCCTGAGCAAGTTATTTATCCCCTCTCCCCACACACATACCCCCTTAACAATTCCCTTTAATATTTGTACCTTTTCTCTGATGATTATCTCCAGTTTATCCTTTATGTATCTTATTTGTACAAAGCTGTTTGATGTTTGTCTCTTCCACTAGATGGGAAGTTCCAGAAGGGCAGCCAGCGTTGGCCTTTCTTTGAATCCTATGTATTTAGCACTGTACCTTTCTATATAGTAGGTAAAAATCTTAATAAATGCTTGGTGAATGATTGACCTCAGTATTTTCATGGGTTAAATGGCTATAATAACCATACCTCCCTCCCTTGCGGGGCTGCGGTGAAGACCAACTGAGATAATATGGAAAATGCTTTGCAAACTTTAAGGTGCTATACAAGTGCTAACTATTTTATTACAATATATTTAAAGGGTCCCTAAGATGCCTCCTAGCTCTAATAGTTTGAGTCTTTGAGAACATTTGACCTCATCTTCCCTAAATTTAAAAAAAAATTAAATGAAATAATATTTTTTGGCTTTAAAAAATTTTAAATTTATTTTTAAAATATTTTTCCATGTTTAACATGATTCATTTTCTTTTCCTCCCCTCTTCCCTTTCCACTTCCAGAGCTGACAAGCAATTCCACTGGTTTGTAGAAATGTTATCACTTGATACCTATTTCCATATTATTCTAAATGAAACTTTAAAAAACATTTTTGTTGTTCAGTTTTGTCCAGCTCTTCATGACTCCCATTTTGAGGTTTTCTTGACAAAGATCCTGGAGCACTTTGGAATTTCCTTCCCTGGTTTATTGTACAGATGAGAAAACTGAGACCAAAAGAGTTAAGTGACTTTTCCAGAGTCACACAGTTATTAAGTGTCAGAGGCCAGATTTGAACTCAGGAAGATGAGTCTTCTGGACTCTAGATCTGGCACTCTATCCATTGTACCACCTAGCTGCCCCAAATTACCTTGTTTCAATGGGTCAACTAACAGGAGAGAAGTGGTTTTCTCCTTGGCCTAGTAGTTCTTTACCTCAAATACCTCCCCTGGGTGGGACTTAGCCTGTGGCAAAGCCTTAGACCAGCTCAGCTCTGTTTCTTCTTGATTTGGCAAAACAGTGTCCTAACTGCTTTGGTTCACTGGGCTAAGGGAACAGAAGCTTCTACCTGCAGCAATTACACTCTGGGTTAAATACCATTAAAGAATTTCATGGAAAAAAAAAAACAACCAACACACAAGAAAGAATAACAATACTAAATTTCTTTTGGGCTTGATTCCTTCATTAGGCTTACTTCTTGATTTTTTCCCCCCACATTATTTTATTTATTAAATTTTGGAATATTTTCCCATGGTTCCATGATTCATGTTCTCTCCCTTCCCTCTTCTATCCCCACTCCTGGAGCTAGCAAGCAATTCCACTGGTTTGGACATGTCTTATTACTCAAAACCCATTTCCATATTATTCATATTTGTAATGAAGTAATCTTTTAAAAATAAGATTTTTTTTAATTAAAAAAAATTTTTTTAAACCCTTACCTTCCATCTTAGAATCAATACTGTGTACTGACTGGTTCTAAGGCAGAAGAGAGGTAAGGGCTAGGCAATGGGGGTTAAGTGACTTGCCCAGGGTCACCTAGCTAGGAAGTGTATGAAGCCACTGCTTTTTTAAAAATTGGGGAGGGGGCAGCTGGGTAGCTCAGTGGATTGAGAATCAGACCTAGAGATGGGAGGGTCCTGGGTTCAAAACCTAGGCTCAGACACTTCCCAGCTGTGTGACCCTGGGAAAGTCACTTGACCCCCATTACCTGCCCTTACTGCTCTTCTGCCTTGGAGCCAATACACAGTATTGACTCCAAGATAGAAGGTAAGGGTTTAAAAGAAAAATTGGGGTTGCACCGGTTAGTTTTGGGTCTTGCGTCTTTTCCTGGACAGCTTAGTAAGCTTCCTGCTCTGTAAATATTATATTGTTTAATATTAATAGTATTTAGATAAGATCTGGGACTCAGATGAGAATCTGCTACAGGCGTCAGGAATTTTTAATTTTAGGAATAATCTTTGCTTGGCTTTAATAATGAAGATTAGGTTTCCCTTAAGGAATTGCCACTAAGATAATATTTATATAGTTATTTAAGGTCAGTCCAGCAGGCCTTTATCACTACACAAGGCAGCGTGTGAGGTACTAGAAATAAACTTTTAAAAGACAAAAACAGTTCCTGCCCTCCAGGAGCTCATAATTTAACAGGGGAAGACAGTGTGCAAGTAACTATGGATGTCTGAGATAAATGAAGGTAATCCTAGAGGAAAGGCTTTGGAGCAAGAAGCTTGTCTGACATATTCTGGGCAAATCATATCTAATAGTTTAGAGAGCTACTTTCAGGAAATATTCCATGTGATATATATTATTTACCCCATTTGACCATCTCCCAGTGTTTCAGTGGCAATGTTCCCATGGTATCCTTCTAGATGCCCAATTTTCTTAATCTAATCCTGGGCTGCCAGTAAAAAAAACAAAATCAAAGCCAAAAAAAGTTTATTTTTTAAAACCCTTACCTTCTGTCCTAGTCTCAATTCTAAGAAAAGCAGCAAGAGCCAGGCAATTGAGGTTAAGTGACTTGCTCACAGTCACACAGTTAGGAAATACCTGAAGCCAGATTTTAATCCAGGACCCCTGCCCCAAATTAAAAAAAAAGTCTGTAATTGAACTAGCTAAACAGATCGACCTTTTGGTCTGAAGGTTCTTTTTTGGATATAAATCTGCTTTTCAAGTTAACATATAACAAAACTTTGCAATCCTTAATTAGTGGTTTATGTGTCCTTTTTTGGTTACACAAACAGCAACCTAATTTCTGGACCAAGTAGTTCTCCTAAATCAAGTCAGGGATAAAATATACTATTTAACTCCGTATCATCTATATGATCTTTTCTAAAAGAACTCTTGAGGGGCAAGGGGATAAGATGGAGAATAGTTTAACCCCTTCTGTGCCTTAGAATATCTGAATTGTTTGTTATTCAGTCATTTCAGTTTCTCTGATTCTGACCCCATTGGGGTTTTCTTGGCAAAGATACTAGAGTGGTTTGTCATTTCCTTCTATAGCTCATTTGACAGATGAGGAAACTGAGGCAAACAGGATTAAGTGTCTTACCCAGGGTCACACAACTAGTAAGTATTTGAGGCCAGATTTTAATTCGGGTCTAGACATGGCATTCTATCTGCTGAACCAC
>NW_025362715.1:0-3193 GCF_016433145.1 Gracilinanus agilis
TGACTCTCAAAGACTCCCTCTGACGGCATGGAGGTGTTGGAACTGGCCCCCATATAGAAAGCAGAAGAACTAAAGAAGGACCAGTAAGAATCTGGAGCTCAGTTCAGAGAGGGAAAGCAGCCTTGCTGAAGTCCCACAGCGCTTCCCTGGATGGCTCTGGCATTCTGATGAGATGCCCAGGAGGAAACCAGACAAGATCTGAAAAAGGAAAGGCACTCCTGCTTTTCATCAGGAGGATGGAAAGGTGAGGGCAGGCGTTCCCAGGGCTCCCCCCCTCCAGAGAAGGCTCTCTGATTGGGCAGCCTCAGCAGCCTCCTTCCTCGTTCCTCCCATACCACAACTGCCAGGAGGCTCCCGAGATGCATCCCAGAGACAGCTCGGTGCCATGCACAGGTGCCCAAGCACAGGAGGGGTCCCTGGCTGCTCTGGCTCGGGGATTGGGTCCCACCCTCATTCCTCTCACTCCTACCTTCTCAGGGAGGAGAGAAAGAGCAGAAAAGCCATATGTCAAGCTCTGGCGTTAGGGAGACTGATGGGAGACCGAGAAGATGCCCATCATGGCCACAGAAACAAAGACGAGGCTGACCTAGCGCTCTACCATCTTAAATCCCTCCAGTAAATGGATTCATTCCAAGGACCCAGACCCAGGCTACTAGCTCCCTCTCCCACCAGAAAGGAGAGTCCATTCACCCTCTCCCAGCCCACTCCTGAATGCACAGAAAGATAAATCATATGGAATCTGGAGTCTGAAGACCTGAGTTCAAATCCCAGCCCTGCTACTTCCTCCCTGGCAAACACAGGCAAATCACTTATTCACCTGGCCTCAGTTTCCCCATTTAGCAAATGAGAGGGATGGGCTTGATGATCTCTAAGCCTCCTCCCCAACTCTAAATCCTATGAGCTCTCTTCAGAGACTCTAGCACCGACCTGTTCAAAGTCTAGTGGGAACCTCCCCCTCTCTGCGCCCCTCTATCTTCATTGCCAGTTTCCTAAGGGCTTCTCCCGGGTCTAAGCAGCCCTGGGCCATGTGGGGCTCTGAGGAGGGGTGGGCTTCCTCCCCCAGCCCAGTCTCCTTCCTCTGTCCAGCTCCTTCTTCTGGTTAATTGCTCCTCTTCCAAACAAGTTTTTCTTCTACCAGATTTGCAGATTATAGGGTTGAGACCCCTGCCCTGCTCCTCCCATCCTGCCCTGGGGCTGGTGAAGATTTATCACCCCAGACACAAAGAGAAAAGCAGGAAGAAAGGGGGGCCCAGAGGCTTGGTTTACTTCAACAATTCACAGGATTGTGGAGACCTTAGAGGCCACCTTCCACTCCTTTATTTTACAAATTAGGAAACTGACTCTCATGAGATGGTGACTTGCCCACAGTCTACTAGGCAGACTAAATTGGATCTTGGGTTCTCTGGCTCCAAATCTAACACTCTTTCTACTGCATTACAAGTGTGCATTGCATTCCAGGGCATTCAAAGGGGAACAGCTGGGGGGCTCAATAGATTGAAAGCCAGGAGGTCCTGGGTTCAAATTTGACCTCAGACACTTCCTAGCTGTGTGACACTGGACAAGTCACTTAACTCCCATTGCCTAGCCTTTACTGCTCTTCTGCCTTAGAACCAACACCAGTATTGATTCTAAGACGGAAGATGAGGGTTTTAAAAAAAATACTGGAGTAGTTTTCCATTTCCTTCTCTAGTTCATTTTTACAGTTGAGGAAACTGAGGCAAACGCGGTTAGGTGACTTGCCCTGAGTCACACAGCTAGTAGGTGTCTGAAGCTGGATTTGAACTCAGGAAGATGAGTTTTCCCGACTCCAGGCGTAGCATTCTGTCTGTTGTGCCACCTCGCCGTCCCATACTGCAATCGAGCATTTAAGTAATGCCCACGAGCGGAGGGATGGGGCAGCTAAGTGGCTGTGCCAGCTCTGAGACATGGGAGCTGTGTCTGCTCACTCCCAAGTCTGTGGTAAGACCAGATCCCGGAGAATCACTACCATGCAAAGCACTGTTTCTACTTGTCCCCTTTTGGGGACACCCCCAAGCCCCTTTCCATCCATCCAGGCGGCCAGCTCTTGGCCCATGGAGGTAGTTCCATTAGACGAGCCCGGCTCTCGGCGTGCCTCTACTCTAGGGAGCCCCTCTTGATGGCTTCAGGAAAGGAAGCCTTTCCTGGTTCACCTGTGAGCTCAGCCAAATAGGAAAGGCAGCCCAGGGAGCCATCTGAGCAAGCCTGGGACTTCCTGCTCATGAGAGAGGAGGCAGCCACTGGCTGCAGCCCAGGGATGGGGGAACATCAGGACAGAAGGAAACAGAAGATGACCATCATCCCATCGAGGCAGCCCCAACTGCCCACAGTGCTGGGATCCAACATGAGGATTCTTCGGCTTCTGTGTGTGTGCCGGGGCCGCCTCTGGCAGCCTGGGGGAGCCTCAGGATCCTCCCAGAATCACATAAACTAGACAGGACTGCAGAGGAAATCATTATAGGGAAACGGCCAAAGTACAAACAAATAAATAAATAAATGGAACACGTTCATGGACTCGGGTCCCCTGTTCCAGTCCAAAGAGACCTGGGCTGGAGAGCGAAAGGATTCAAGATTTAAATCCCACTGCTGGCACTTACTGTGTGGCCCTGGGCAATCTACCTAGCCTCTCTGAGCCTGTTTCTAAACCCATAAAATGGCCGTGGTGATACTTGAAATATCTGGCTCACAGGATTCGTGTGAGAAAAGAGCTAGCCTTAAAGTGCAATGGAAATGGAGCAGCTAGGTGCCTCGGTGGAGGGTGGCAGACCTGGAAACAAGGAGGTCCTAGGTTCAAATCTGGCCTCAGATATTTTCCTAGCCATGTAGCCCTGGGCATGTCATTGCCTAGCCATTGTGGCTCAATGAATAGGACTGAATCTAAGACAGGAGGTAAGAGAGGGGTTTTTTAAGTGCAACAGAAATGTGAATTATTGTCCCGATTCTCCCTGGCCTCAATCCAGGACTTCATACAGTGATATCGCAGTTCAGTACAGAAAGCTTCAAGTCTCTGCTTTGATCAAATTGAACTAGTCACAGAGATAGGAGCATCCAAAGCCTATTCCTGAATAGCAAAAGAGAGACAGAGATGGATTGGGGGGAGAGAGAGAGGGAGGGAGATAGAGAGCAACGAGAGAGAGAGAGAGAGAGAGAGAGAGAGAGAGAGAGAGAGAGAGAG
>NW_025362716.1:0-3973 GCF_016433145.1 Gracilinanus agilis
ATATTTTTTTTTTTTAATTTTCTCTTTCCTCTACTCAGAGGAAACTCTGCCCCTCTTTTGAGTATGTCATTTCTATTTGGCAGAGTAATGCAACTGCTAGGGTTACCTTATCTATTTTTCATTGTCAGTCTTCATAAAAATTGTATAGAGTGCGGCCATTAGGATTGATCTGCCACAGCTTGATCTCTTACGTGACATTACCTTAGGAGCTCATAAAGCTTGTACTTACACACAAAGGCAGCTTTTCTTAGTAGCCTCTGGGTGTTTAAAAAAATAGACCTCAGGATTGGATTTGGGGACTTATTGGTCTTGTTCAGAAATGTTATATACCTTTTATTTTAGGTTATAAACCTCAAGTGGCGCTGTGCAGCTGGACTAGCATATCCAAAAAAGAAAAAAAAAGTCATGTCGCAAAAAAGTAAAGTTTAGCATCCGTCTAAATGTTACCCAGACTCCATTTAGTTACTCAGTGTACATGGTTTTCTTATTAGGCTCCCAGCCAGACCAAGTGGTCTTTCTTTTCTTGTGTCGTTGCTTGATAGGTCAATTCTATCCTTTTAAAGAAAAGAGAAAAGTAAGCTTCAAAAGAAATAAAAAAACCAAGACCTCTCCCACAGTTCAGAAAGGGCTTTGAAGGGATGCTATTAGATTTTTATTATGGGTCACTTTGTATTTTATATCCAAATGTCTCCATGTTTTCTAATTCCTGAAGTTGCCTTTATGTATTTTGTGAAAATGAGCTCTAAACTAACTTGTCATATCTGATTGCTAATTTGTAGTTTTCCTTTAAATAGTCATTTGCAGCCAGGGAAAGGCATATTGCTAGATTGTAAGCTGTTCATTCATCCATCCCCTGGGGAATGGCTAAGAAATTGTGATGATATGTGGTTCTGATGGAATACTATTGTGCTGTAAAAAAAAAGATGAGCTGCATGATTTCAGAAAAAGCTGGAAAGACTTACATGAAATGATGCAGAATGAAATAAGCAGAACCAGGAGAATGTTTTACAAAGAAACAGCAGTATTGTACAATAATCAACGTTGAAAGACTTAGCTATTCTCAGCAATAGTCAGCAAAACAATTCTCAAATTGTCCCGTGACAATTCTGAAGGACTTAAGACAAAGAATGCTATGCCTTTTCAGAGAAAAAAAAACTGTTTGAGTCAGAATACAGACCAAAATATACTATTTTTCATTTTAGTTTATTTGTGTTTTTGTTTGGGGTTTTGGTTTTATCTGAGTATTCTCCCACATCAATGAACAATAAGTAAATATATTTTGCAGAATCATAAATGTATAACCTAGAAAAATTATTTAACCATCTCAGTGAGGTGAGGAATAAAAGGGGAGAAAATTTGGGTCTTCTAATTTTGGAAAATGTACATTGAAAATTATTATTACATGTAATTGGGAAAATAAAGTATTTTTTTTAAAAAAAGACTATTGGCAACTCACTTTTCTCATGTGAGCAGTCACAAGGACTTGAGTCTTACTCATATTCTGTGTGGCATCTTTAGTCATTATTGAAATTATTATAAGCAAGGTGATTTTTAATTTCAGATTTTGACCATATTTTGTATCAAGGAGGATGGTGATATTAAGAAAAGTCACTGGCTTTGGGGCTATATAAAAGGCTCTGGGTAATGGGTCTTTGCTCCCGGATACCAACTTCTAAAGAGAATGTTTCCTCCCCATGGACCTTATTATCTCTATGCTTTGTATCTTGAGGCTCCTCCATGGATTTTCTGAAGGATAGACACACTTTTCTCTCTCAACGCAGACACAATCATGCACACAATTGGATAGTCTTTTAGACATGTGTGCTCGGCTCCGGCTATTCCCCCTCTTGGTGAAAAAATTGCTAGTTAAAACGAATTCTAATTTCTAAAAATTAATAACTAAAAAGTCACTAGTTAAAATTAAACTAATTTTAGTTTAATGAAAAGAAAAATGATTAGAGTCTACAAATAGCATTCCATTTTAAGCTTTCCCAAGAGTAGCTGTGTTTCCTGTAACAAATCCCTTCATTTCATAGGGTTTTTTCTTTACCCAAGCTGTGATTTCTTCAGGATAGGGAAGTGCCAGTGAAGAATCTCTTTACTAATAAAGATCTGAAAGTGTTCTGCCTTTTATAATCTTAGAGAGTTGCCTAAGGGACATTGAGAGGCTAAAGGACTTACCCAGACAGTGACTGCCTAGATATCTCCTGGCTTCTCGCTTTCCTTCAAGTCTCTGTTGAAGATTCACCTTTGGGAAGAACCTTTTCCCAGTCCTCCCTAACCTTAGTACCTTCTCTCTAAGAAATTTGCTCCAATTTATTGTTTGTATTTTGCTTGGGTGGTGCAGTGGCTAGAGTGATGGACCTGGAATCAAGAAGACTCATCTTCCCCAGTTTAAATCTGGTTTTCAGATGCATACTGTCTGTGTGACTCTGGGCAAGTCACTTAATCCTGTTTGCCTCAGTTTCCCCAACTGCAAAATAAACCAGGGAAAGAAATAGCAAGCCACTCTAGTATCTTTGCCAAGAAAACTCCAAATGGTGGCATGAAGAGTCAGATATAATTGAAATGACTGAACATCTTGTTGGTACGTGGCTGCCTGTATGTTGGTCCCTCAAAGGCTATATGATCTCCTTGAGAGCAGGGACAGTTTTTCTTACTTTGTGTCCTCAGAGGTTAACAAAGTATCAGGCACTTAATAGGTTCTTTTTTTTTTAAACCCTTAACTTCTGTATATTGGCTCCTAGGAGGAAGAGTGGTAAGGGTGGGCAATGGGGGTCAAGTGACTTGCCCAGGGTCACACAGCTGGGAAGTGGCTGAGGCCGGGTTTGAACCTAGAACCTCCCATCTCTAGGCCTGGCTCTCAATCCACTGAGCTACCCAGCTGCCCCCTTAATAGGCTCTTAAGTGCTTGTTGATTTGATAATTGATCAGAAGGGGATCTTGAACCCCCATCACATTGCTTTCAAGACTAAGTCTCTACCCACTGAATTATACTGAGAAATTGAACTACTTTTACAGTCTTGATGGAAAACTTAACTCAGATTTTCAGATTTTATAAACACCGACTTAGAGTCATTTGCTCATTTTTCAGGTGAGATGACCGAGCATGACTTTTTTCTGAAATTTTGGGCTTTTGGAAATGTAGCTACATAAATTTCCTCAATCCAGGAATGTCAAAATAATCCAAGAGCAATGATTTGTGTCCTCTTTTCTCTTAACCTGGTCTAATGGGAGACCTCAAGAGGAAATAACAAAGTTTTCATTCTATGTAAAAGATTTCCTCTTTTTGTTTTGTTCCCAAGTATATGAATGTCTCCGTGATATTAAAAAATATTGAATCTGAATTTCAAAAGGTTTATTCCCAGTCGGCTAACACCTCAAAGTCCTCAAATCATATTCAGAGTTTTGTGATATCATTAGCTGCTTTTCCTGAAATAGATTCAATTGTTCCCACCTGATGCAATAAAGACTATAAACCAAATTATTAGTTTATGTTATTGGTACCTACATGAGTAATTTGGAAATCTACACTTTGAAATCAGATTGTCATCAAAGGAGACATGATTTTATTCAGCTTTTTTTTTGGTGGTTTTTTTTTTTTGTTTTGCTTTGTTTTGCTTTTTACTGTTAGACATTTTTATTCAAACTAAATAATGAAAAAAAATCCTCACTGGGTTCATTGTAATAATTATTATAATTAGACTAATAAAGCCCTTCATGATTTCCAGAACATTTTTTTCACAACAACCTTGTGGAGTAGGAAAGCAGTATTATTCAGTGTTATTATTCCCACTCCATAGCTGAAGAAACTAAGGTTTAGAGTAAAGAATCTTCCCAAGTTTCAATGGGTAATAAACTGGGATTTAAGGCCTAGTTATTTAATAGCCAGCATTTATGTAGTACTTTAACATTTACAAAGCACTTCATACATATTCAGTCCTCACTACAACCCTGTGAGATGGTGCTATTA
>NW_025362717.1:0-6579 GCF_016433145.1 Gracilinanus agilis
CTCTCTTCCCCTCCTTCCTTCCATTCACCTTTCCATCTTTCCTTCCTTCCATCCTTCCTTCCTTCTTTCCTTCCTTCCTTCCTTCTTTCCTTCATTCCATTCTTCCTTCCTTCCATCTTTCCTCCCTTCCTGTTTCTTTCTCTCTCTCTTCTTCTCTAAACCTGTTCAGAACTCCACTTGAGAAAACTCCCTCAGTGAATGCAGATCAGCACTAGAAAAGCAACTAGATTTAAGTGTGGATACTCATAGCAACTCCTTGAGATAGATCCTATTGTTTCCATTTTTCAAAGGAGGAGACTGAGTTTCAGAAAGATCTTACATGGTGACTAAGCATATTAAATGGGATGTAAACCCAAGTCTTCCTGACTCCCAGTCTAGCATTCTATGTACTAAATTACCCTGCTTCTCATCTGTCACACTAAATCAAAGAGGAAGCAAGCATTTGCCCAGGAGTTTATAGGGCAACCTTTGCTCTCACAGGGGAGGATGAAGCAGTGACTTGCCACTCTAAAAGTTCTCTCTAGTGACAATAAAATATCCCCCCCATCCCGATTTATGAAAAATGTCTAACCCCACTTTCCAGTTCCTATCAGTATTGTCCTTCCTACATAATCAACATATAATTTAATCAATTTTAATATGCTTTTAAAATTCCCTATGAAATTGGGTATTTTAAAAGAAGTGCTTTCACACCACTGAAGAAGAGTCACATTTACATAGAAAATAGCCCTGACTCATCAAAAGAGGAAAAGTCTTTTATTGAAAGAGATGACAAATATTCTGAAATAGGCATTGTTGGCCTGACCTTTAAAAGCCTCTCTGTTGTGGTTTCCTGTCAAAAATATTTGATTTTTAGGACCATATCCACCATTCCATTTCCCCGAACTCATGTCTTCTTGAATAGACTTTTTGCTTTTTCAAATTTTTTATTTTATTTATTGCATTTCTATAACAAGTGGGAATGATTCTGCATCCAGACCCCTGTGGCCTGTCCCTGGCTGGGCCTACTGCCACACTTGCATAGTCATGCATCATGGTGAGAGTTTTATTGTGCTGAGTCTGAGGCCAATTTGCGAAGCCTGTATTTCTTTCATTTCTCTTCCCAAGTACTGTTAGAATTCATCTAGCTGGGTTCCTATGGTAATTGCTTGCCAAATTTTATTTAAAAGCTGTAGGGAGTTATATGACTAAAAAAAAAAAGATGGTAAAAATGTCCATTTCTTTAAATTTTTATAACTACAAAAATAATTCAATCTTTACTAATGGAAGAAATCACATTTTTCTTTTTTCTTAGGGGGCTCCATCCATAGAAGGTAGTTTTTACTATTGCTTGATTGGCTCCAAGGCTCTAATTTAGAAAATGGTGGGTCTGTATTGCCGTTAGTATTTTATTTCCATAACAAAGGCATTCTAGAACCCTGGCCAGGTCTCCGATAGCCTGATACAGCCTTGACTTGCCTAAGTTTGTGTTCTGTAGGAAGTCCCTGGGGTGGAAAAGATGAGTAGGACAAAGGAAAGGGAAGTGATATATAAGATATAAGAGGAGCATGGACTTTTCAAGATGAAGGTTGGAGAAACTGGGAGAGAGGCAGCAGTATGGTGACCATGGGGAGAGTATCTCTGTGTGCCTCAGTCTACAGTGCCAGGTAGGAAAGTTTGCTGCTACATGAACAATCGAAACCATGAGGGATGTGCAGTGATGCCTAGTGGGGGGCAGGCAAGGTCCTGACCATTTGAGCCAATGAGTGATCATCCCAGCGGGCCAAGGGTAGTGATCAAAGTCTTGCATCCATTGCAGCTTCTCAATGGAACTGATTAAGAAAGTCAGACATCTGTCCCTCCCTGAGTGTGGAAGAGATTTGGAGCTCAACTTTAAGAACGATTGTTTTTTTTTGTTGTGTTTCTATTGCAATGGGAGTGAGGTTTCACCCAAGGGTCCTAGAGAGGCATTGCTATGATCGCCACTTTTGAGTAGCACATGCCATAGGAGCATAGATTCAAAACTGGAAGGAACCTCAAAGGCTCCGTCAATGGCTTGTATTTTCTTTTCTTTTTCAATTTAGTTCCATTAAACTGCTAACAAAGGTAATGATCCTTTGCTTTTGATTGATACATGGGGCCTGAAAGAAAAGACAGGTAGGTGGATGTTAATCAAGAGACCAATAAATCAGACTCTTAGATAGAATAGATCAAGACACGGGAAGTGGCACAGAGAGACCCATATCTATGGTACTCATTGCTCATAAAGGAAAACCCACAAATGCAGCTATCATATATCTTATTACACTTATATTAAAATAATAAATTCATCGTTATATGGCTCTTGATTACTGATAGATCTTCATTTATATTTATTACTCCTCTCAACTATATTCTGAACAAAGATGTAATGGGTCCCAATAAAGATCCCTGTGGATGTATCTTGACTTAGAAAACCACCTATTAACATAATCTATTTTCTTTTATATTTTTAAATTTTGATAATTTTTAAAAATTACATTTTAATCTTATTTGGAAGCAATGAGTGCTGTAGACCAGTGCAGCCTATACCCCATGTTTTACATCTCTAATATAATGTAAAAGACCCTTTTCCATAGTGAAAATTTGTTATCACAGGAACACTGGCAGAATGACCTTAAAATAACTGGATGATCAGGTCTGACAAACCACCTGCCTTTGGCTTGATCATATGGAGGCTTATTCCGTCTCTATCACAGTAAGCTCAAAGTAAATCTAGTTGACTTGGCTTGGTGCCTGTAAGCTGCTGCTTCCATCCTTGGCCTCTAGACCAGTGATGGGCAAACTATAGCCAGCCTGTGGCCCCCTGAAATGTTCTATCCGACCAGGGGACATTATTCCTAATCTGACGAATACAATGAGCAGGATACAAAACAATGAAACTTCAAAAGAGTTGCCTTAGAAACAGACTGACAGAGGAGCATTTCCTTTCCTTTGACCCCCTCTTTAAAATGTTTGCCCATCACTGGTCTAGACCAAAGGTCTAGAAGGTAAAAAGTTGTTTTTTGTGTTTTTTTGGAAGGTAAAAAGTTTTGAGAAACTAGCACAGAGGTTCCCTACAACAGTCCTGGCATTATGGCATCTTTTCCAGAGATGGATGCAAAGCATATATTCTGAGAAGCAGGGGAACGTCCCTACGATGTGAGAGGACACCATCTTGGACCTGCTTTTGCTGCGTTCCTGCTTTTAAACATTTTAAAAAGTCTAAGAACTCAGGGAGGCAAGGGCTATGGCCATAGCTCTTGAAATCCTTAAAAGAAAATACATTTTGAAAAGCAGTTGAATGGAGAATTCAAATAATTCTTTGAATTACTAAGTTTAAGCAATTTAAAAAAATGAAATTATAAAATATATAAACCATAAATTATCATTATTAAATTTTAAACGAGGGATACTTAGAAGAATAAAATGAAAACTGATATAGGGGCCAACTGGGTAGCTCAGTGGATTGAGAGTCAGGCCTAGAGATGGGAGGTCCTAGGTTCAAATCCGGCCTGACACTTCCCAGCTGTGTGACCCTGGGCAAGTCATTTGACCCCCATTGCCCACCCTTACTACTCTTCCACCTAGGAGCCAATACACAGAAGTTAAGGGTTTTAAAAAAAACCCTGATATAAATTCTCAGTCATTTTAATATAGAAAGTATAATGTTTACGCAAATGGTTGGCTGCATTGAAAATGTGGGGTGCCAAGACTTTAGCTTCTTTTCTTCTGAAAGTGATTGCAGGCTGCTGTAAGCAGCAGGTAGGAGGAGATAGAACGAGAGTCCATGCCAGCAGTTGACTCTAGTGAAGAGGGGCCTTTTCTGCACTGATTATTGGATCCTGTTGCCCTTTATGCCAGCATCCAAGAGGGGGCCATGGCAGTGGCAACTGCACCACCTACTATCTTTGGCAGGCAGGCCAGCCCCTGATTTATGCTTGGCCAATGGTCTAAAATTCTTGCCTATTCAGAATCCAGGTTAGAAAAAAACAAAAAACAAAGCAAAACATAATAGATGTCAGGCTGAATAACAATCTGTTGTCAGCCTGTCCAGATGGCCCTTTTACACTGTCTAATAATAGAATAGGGATTCGTGCTTCAGGTTGTGGCAAAATGAGGTGACCCCTGAAGTCCCTTCCGATTCTAAATTATTTGAGTTTATGATTCTTTATATGCCAAGCATTGGGCGAGGGTAGAGTCTCAGAGAAATAAGACACGATACCTTCTCTCAAAGAATTCACAATCTAATAGGGGGGATACGTAGTCTGTAAACAATCAGCTCTGATCCGAGATGAGGGAGAGAGAGGGCAGAGTGTTCCGTCAGTTCAGAGATGACAAAGATCCCGTCTAGTTCAGGACAGGCGGCCGGAACGGCAGATTGGGGGTGAATTGCTGAGGGCCTTGAATGGCAACTAAGAATTTTAAAAATCTATTTGGTAGGCAATAGGAAGCTGATGAGGGATAAAAATAGGCCATTTCTCACTTGAAATGTAAGAGTTACAATAAGCCAGTTTGTTCTGTATCTTTCCATCAACTGGATTTTTCAGAATTGGCTTTGGTCCTACAAATCAGGCTTTATTTCATGACTTATTTCACCAAAGTGCTGGGCTTCCAGGGTAATAGAATTGATTCTTCCAGAATGAAATTAACTAAGTACATGGCAAATTACAGGTAAAGTGGAACAGGCCAGCTTAATCAGTATTTCCTTGGAAATGAGATTTATTAAGCTCACCTGTGGAACATGGCCTCTTGAGAGCTCTCAGTGCAATTAGCAATAATCAATTGAGATATGTGGTCAGGCTTTGGCTTGCTCTTGCCTTATAGCTTTAATCCATTTTTCAGGAAAAAGGCTGTCCCTTTCTGGAGAGACAGAGTTATTCCTGAGGCAATGGACTCGTGTGTGTGTGTGTGTGTGTGTGTGTGTGTGTGTGTGTGTGTGTGTGTGTGTGTGTGTGTGTGTGTGTAATCAAGTTCTGTAAGAATCAATAACTAACCTGTGTCTGCCTGATTAAATATCTGATTCATGGTGTGAATGATCTTAGGTCTATCATGTCAGGATGAAAAATTTTGGCTACTGTGTTGACAAAGACAGACAAAATGGTCTTTCTTCCCCGTCACTGAAATTTTGTGTGTAAAATTTTTGATTGATTAGCTTCAGATGTGGCTAACAGGGCATTTAAAGTCAACAGTCATTTCCCCAGGGGGTTGCTGCTGTTGTCCAGAAAAGCCATCTGGTTTTGTTTGGCCGAATCTTTTCTTTGATGAACAGGATGTCTACTGCTGAGCCATGCCCCTTTTCCCAACCTGTACCTCGTTCTTTCTGTCCCTGCCCCTTCCCTGGAGTCTCTCATATCCTACAAATATATATCCTGTGCCAGGAACCTCCAGCTGATTGTTTTCTCCCTTCCCAGGACCTCAATAACTATAGCTAGCATTTATATAGCATTTTAAGGTTTTCAGAGCACTTTACATCAGTTCAACCCTGTGAGGTAGATGCAATTATTATAAAAAAGAGGAAACAGAATCTGAGAGAAATGAAATATCTTGTCCAGGGTCTTTCGAGAAGTAAGTGTCTAAGGCAAGATTTGAACTTACAAAGCCATCTAGTTGAGTGGGAAACCAATCAGATAGACCTCAGCAGAACTTCTGCCCATCCTATAAAATACCTGAGCTACTCTGATCAAGTGCCCTGGCACATGGACTAAGGAGTCCTTGACCATGACAAACTCTGTGATGGCCTGAAGATCATTTTGGCCAAGGCTCCCTGGTTGTGTGCCTTCCCAATCCCTCTTTGAAGGTGCTAGTTAGTCACTGTATTGCTGTAAGGTTTGAGGCTGATGGGCTACCCTGGATTAGGTGTGTGAATCAGGTCTCAGCAGTAAAGAGGGCATTAGAGGGCTATCCTAGTGTACCTCCTCTGTCCCTGTCTCCTTGCTCCCATTCAAGTCACATAGTGCCTTGTCACAGTCATAAGATTCTAGATTTTTGAGTTAGAAGGGACCTTCAGGACCATATAGAGCAATCTCAGCCACCACCCTCGTTTCACAGATGATGAAACCCAGATGTTATGCTTTCTCCACTCCTCCATTTGACAACATCATCATAATGGTGATACTATATAGTATATGACTCCAGATCTCCCCTGCCTTACATCATTGGCCTGGCCAAGTAATTTTATAGTCAATGCTATAGTCAATGGTGGGAATGAAGGGGTCAGAAAAGAGAGCTTGCTCTCTTCCAGAGAGAAAAGGTATTATTTCCTCTCAAGAGTTGGGTTCTTCCATAGGTAATTCTCTTCTCTGCTGCCAGAGCTCACATTCCTCAGATCTCTCACATTTCTTGACAACCCTGTCTTGCTTTTTAAAAGGTCAATTAGAGCCTGGAAGATGATTGAGGTAATCAATGGCTAACTGCTCTCTAATTCCATCAAATCTAACATACCTTGTGAGAGGATAAAAGTTATAACAACAACCACAACAACAACCCAGAAAGGAGTCTTTCCTTCAAGGACCTATGCTTCTATGAAGGTATACTATATATATAGTATATGTCGAGAGAGAGAGAGAGAGAGAGAGAGAG
>NW_025362718.1:0-3097 GCF_016433145.1 Gracilinanus agilis
ATAAATTATAGCTAAGTATAAATCACATTGCATAAATTATATATTATAGTAGAATATATATGTAATATATATTATGTAATATACCTACATATTGATGTTGTTCATCATTTCAGTTGGGTCTGACTCTTTGTGACCCCTGTGGGGTTTTCTCAGTCAAAGACTGAGTGGTTTGCCATTTCCTTCTCCAGCTTATTTTACCGAGGAGGAAACTGAGGTAAACAGGGTTAAGGGACTTGTTCAGGGTCACATAGCTAGTAAGTGTCTGAGGTTAGATTTGAACTCAGAATGACGAGTCTCTCTGACTCTGAGCCCAGCCTCGCCACATCTGTACACATACATAGACATAACGTACATACATACACCTGTTCTTTGTTAAATTCATAGATTCCCAGGTTAAAACTTCTCCTAAATGTATTACGTGTAGGCAGGACAGCGATGAGATGTTGGTTCATGGGACTGGTCCTAGGAAGGCCAATTGACCCACAGACCCTTTCTTAGTCTACTTTTCCAGTGTCCCCACCGTCATCATTTGAGCCAGTCCTTTCCATTTAGGCACCGAGTCTTGTGGGTCCCTGGCAAGACAAGCCCAGTGGAGGACGGGGAGACTTCAGCGTGAGCGTACACTTCCCCGGTCCTCGAGATTAGATCTTCAGATCTGCTGGAACGTGGAAGCCCTGACCCAGAACCACGGAGCCCAGGGCTGTCAATGCAGCAGCGCCCATCCTAGGCTCTCTCTTCACTGGTCAGAAAACCTGGGCTAGGCTCCGGGAGCTACTTCTGATTAGCCTTGTGACCTTGGGCCAGCCTTTCCTCTCTCTAAGATTCAGTTTCCCTTCCTGTAAAATGTGAATAATTATTGCACTACCTCCCTCAGATGGAAAATGCCAGGGAAGTGCATCGTAAGCTGCAAAGTCTTTACAGAAATGTGAGCCATTACAAGTAAAACTCCTTGAATATATATGAGTGCTTATGTACTGGCTCACTTCATCCTCTCTCAAGTCTCCGAGGAGTAGGTAGGCAAGAGAGGTAATTACGAATGTCCTCAGTTGACAGGGGAAAAAATTAAGCCCAGGAAGGGAAAAGCCTCACCCAGGCCCCACAGCAAGTCCATGGCTCGGCCAAAACTCACAGCTAGATCTCCTTGCTATGTTATAGGCCCTACATCCGAGGCAACTAAGTGGCCCAATGGATAAAGAGCAGGACTTGGAACCAGGAAAAACTGAATTCAAATCCTGCCTCAACCATTCAGGATGATGGGCGAGTTGGTTATTTTCTCTGCACCTCAGTTTCCTTGTTTGTAAAATGGGGATAATAATAGTACATGCCTTATTGTGAGAATCAAATGAGTTATATAAAATACTACAAATCTTAGCTTTTTAAATGCTAGATATTGTTATGCTGTCATTATTAGTAGTATTGATCAGGCACTAAGAGTTAGAAGGAATTTTTGTTGGTGGTGGTCAGTTTGTTTTCGGTTATGTCTAAATCTTGGTGGTCTCATCCGGGGTTTTCTGGGAAAAGATACGGGAGAGGTTTGCCATTTCCTTCTCTACCTCATTTTACAGAAGAGGAAACTAAGGTAGTATTGAGTGACTTGCCCAGAAGCATAGTAAGTGTCTATGACCAGATTTGAACTCAGGAAGATGCGTCTTCCTGATTCTAGGTCCAGCATTCTATCCACTGCAGCCACCTAGCTACCCAGAAGGGACCATAGAGGCCCTCTAATCCAACTCCCTTACTTTATTGATGGAGAACTGAGGCTGAGGGAAGTCAAATGACATTGCCAAGGTCACACAGGTAGTGAGGCTTCTTTTTCTTTTTATCCCAGGGTCCTTCATGCCTTTCCTATCCCTACTTCTTCTTCATCTCTCAAAACCAGAATTTAATCAAAGAATTCTACCAGCAACCCTACCCAGAGACCACTTAATCCAATCCCTTCATTTTAAATAATCAAACTACTCAAATGGATCTATTCGCTCATCAGTTACAATGTACTCTCCAATGACAGGGACCCAAAATCCTACTCTTCCATAATTTCCCCCCAGAGGTCCACCTGATGTGCAGAGACAGCCTCCCCTGTCTTCAGACATCTCAAAGATACCACTCTGGCTCTCCAACTATTATCCCTCAGCCTTGCCACATGAACAATGCATCCCTTCCTTTCCTACAATTCCCCAATGACATCTTGTGACCCCATTCTGCTAAATCTCTTATTGGTTATATGCCATAGCTCTCTGCCACCCTCCAAATGTCTCTCTAATGTCCTCCATGAGATACTCATCTTTAACACTTTGTGGACCAGTAAGCCCCTTATCTCTCAGCCATACAACAACGCAGCATAGCTCATTTTACAGAAGAAGAAACAGCCCTAGAAGAATGGAAGAAAATTGTCTAAACTTACTCAGTAGCAGAGGCAGGAGTCCAGACTACTGGGCAAGAGCTCTGTCTGGAACATCACAGGGCATCCTGGTGTCCAACCATGGCAGGCTGTAGCAATAACATTGGAGTGAGAAAAAGAGATGTCACAAATTGAGAGTTTCTCTGACTGGGCAGGGACCATGGGGCTCTTCTGGTCCATCCCCATTTCTGAGTAGGATATGTAAAATCTCAAACTTGGGATTACCCAATTTTTGCTTTAAGTCCTCTAGGAAACAGTGAACCTCCTCACCTCTAGAGACAGTTCATTCTACTTTGGGATAGTTATAATTCAGTTTTTCTTTGGGCAGAGCCTAAATCTAGCTTTGGAATTTCCACCCACCTCCCCTAGTTCGGTTCTCTGGGGCGAAAATGAGTAAAGTTAATCTCTTCCATATGAAAACTAGCCAAATATTTAAAGAGAGCTATTATACCCCGCTATCACCCCTTAATCTTCTCACCCCCCAGCTAAACTTCCCCAGTGCCTTCACTCCGAGCTTATATGATAGTCTTCTCAGAACTCTAGACATGCTCCAGTACATCTAAATGCTTCCTAAAAATACAATGCTCAAAGGCAGTAGATGGCACAATGGATAGAATGTCAAGCCTGGAGTCAAGAGGTCCTGGGATGAGATCTGGTCTCAGATACTTCCTAGCTGTGTGACCCTGGGCAGGTTATAAC
>NW_025362719.1:0-4026 GCF_016433145.1 Gracilinanus agilis
CCAACTATAAATCTCATTATCGTGTGGCTTCTTCCAGTGACTAGTGAAATTTCTGTGGCATATGAACAGAACCAAGAGTCTTGAGAGATAAATTCTCCCATCTTCATAGCCATCAAAGAGTAGTCTACTAGACCCTGATGTGAAGGATTAAGTGAAAGGGGAAAATCTAGTATAGAATCAGCCTTATGTCCTATGATACTTGGTAACACAATTTTTCTAGAGATTTCTCTGCTTGCAAATTAAAATATTTTCAAGTCATTTCTCTTCCACAGACTAAGGCTGACTATTACATGTAAACCATTTAAAAATGGAAGTGTCCATCAGTAGCCAAATTTGTAGGTTCACATTCAATCCCCAAATATCAAACTAGGTCAATTGGTACTGCCTAAACTAATGGCAAAATCTATTCTTTTGATTTTCCAATTAACTAGATACAATGAGGTTTTTATATCGATCAAAACTGAGTCTTATTGCATTGAATTAATTAGAAAATGAGGGGAGGTGATAGTCATTAATTTAGATTATATGAATCCCCTAAGAATTTCCTTATAAAAGTCAAAAAGTACTTTAAAACAAACATAAACTCAATTTTTTAAAAAAAGGACAAAAACAAAACAAATCATGATTTCCTTTGAGAAATTAATTTAGAAAATTATATCCTTGTTTTACTAACTTTACTGGAGAGGAAATTGAAATATGGTTGATCTTTCTCATTCATGGATTCCATATGTGTACACTTTTGTAATTGCTAAAATTTATTTGTAAACTCAAAATTATTTGGAGTCATTTTCATGGTCATTCCAGGACATAGGATGGGGGGAAATTTGTCACTCAAAGCATATTTCCCAGGTAAAGTTGATGCTCTACCTTCTTGTTTCAGCTTTTATCCTGGAAACAAGTCCCTTTTAAAAGAATTTAGTTTCCCTTTAGCATTTTGCACATTTGGTGATGATTTTTCTGTTTAAAGTGGCCCCAAATTTCAAAATGTTATTTAGTGTTCCTAAGAGCAAGAACACTAGAATGTACTTTATGGAGAATATATGTTTATTAGATTAGTTTTGTTCAGGAATGAGTTATAGTCCTGTTGGTTATGAGGTCAAAGACAATGAACTAATAATATATGTTTGGAAAAAGTAAAAGGAAATTAACTGATCTATTGATGAGGATACTTGAAGTAATATGAGAAAGACTTGCAGGAATCTAACCCTGTTTTTTCTGTTGGGATAATGGTAAGTGTTCACAGTCACTTCATAGAACTTAACTATCACAATTGATGAGAACTGATTATATACAAATTGTAAAAATGAGACAATTTTTTCTATCAAGGAGTTTACACTTTAATTAGGGGAGACAACACATTAAAGAGGTTTTGTGGAAATGGAAATGGAAAGCACCAGACATTGAAATAGTCCTGTGAGAGAGCAGATAACAAGGTTCAGAACCCACCAAGGGCAGTCATTTGGAAAGAGCTGCTCCAGATATTGATACCCTTTCATCATCCATTATTTTTATTCCTTTCCTGACTCCTGGGCTGCCTACATCCCACAATATGGCCAGATAGGAAGAATGACCTGCTTGTGTAAATAATTTGAATGGACTGTCAGTCAGCAATTAAAGAACTCCCAGGTCTTACCATCTTCCCTGCCACTAGATAATCTGGAGTATCCCTGGCATAGCCATCCGACCTGTCGATGCACTCCAAGGACATCTGGACCTTGCCATATGTATAAGGTTGAAGAGAGCAAGTCTAATCTTTCTTCCATAGAACAGAATTTTAAATATCTTATTATCAAATACTGTCCTCCTTCCTGAGAGTCTTCTTTACTACTGGTCCTCATATTATATGGAATTATTTTATGTGTCAAGACTACCTTGGTACATAATACTGGCACTTTTTCATTTTTGCTGTTTTGCCATACTTGCTATAGGGAATGAGAGAATACCAATGATTATTAAAAGGAAAAAAGATTAATGATAAAAAAGCAACCTTAATAACAATGGCAAACTTGTTATGCCATGATAGAGGCCTTTAAAAATGAGCTACTATCCCATGGACAAGGCACTAGACTTGTTCTATTTGATTCCAGAGGATAAAATAGAGCAATGTGGACATTATCAAATTTCTACTTGATGTAAGCAAAACTCCCTCATAATTAGAGATATTAAAAAATAGAATGGACACTGAAGAAGTCATGCATTTTTTCTTATTGAAAATATGTGAGAAGTGATGATCACTAGTCTTTGCTTCTTCACATTCCCAACCTGGGTTGCCTCCCTCTCCCCATTATTCAAAGCAACTATTTAGAATTCCTAGCTTACTTCAAAGTTCAGCTCAAGTACCAGTTCCTCCATATATAAGCTATGTTAGCATAGGAATTCCTTCCATGTATGAATTGGGCTAAAGGCTATAATTACATGGTATCTTAGAATATAAAATGTCAGAGTTGAGAAAGACCTTAAATATCCCTCATTCCAACTCTCATTTTTCTGATGGAGAAATGGAGACCCAAGGAAAGAAATTTTCCCAGTGTCACAATAAACAGTATTAAGATTAATTACCTTTGTCTACTTAAGCAGTGAAGCTATAAAATCTTTGAGTTAGAAGGTATTTTAGAGGTCACCTAATCCAGATATATTTCTTTCTCTCCTAATGCCTCTACTAAAATAATCCACTAAGTTCATGGTTGTCCATAAATGCAAAGTAAAATGGAAATGACACATTTGCTTTAGTTTAAGAGCTAAGAGAGCAGTGGGTTTTATTTTTAAGTTTTATTTTTTAATCTATCTGGATGCTTCAGGAAAACATAGAATTACCTTGATAATTGTCCTAAAATCCAGGCTTCCTTTAATTTGAATAATTGAATTCAGAATTATCAGGCCCAACGAATACTGACTGGCAATCATAGTCATGATAGCCCCCCACCCAAAACTGTGGGTTTTCCTTCACTCTGAAAAAGTGGTGTATGTTAGGAGCCTGTGTTGCTATGAAATCTTTCTGTCCCCAGCAGAAACTCTGAAGATGAACCCCTCTAATGAGTTCCAGATTCTGTGGCCTGGCATCTGCAACTTTCCACAAGCTGGCTCCAATTTACTTGCTCCTATTCATTCTTAATACTCTCATTCACTTATGCCATGTCCCAAACAAATAGAATTATGTTTCATTATTCAGACATGCCCTCTGCTCCCTTCTACTAGACACAGCAAAGGGGCAGAATGGAAAGAGCACTCGATTTGGAGCAAAAAAAAAAAAAAAAAAAGACTTCAAGCTGAATACTGTTTCAGATACTTATTAGGTGCAGGAACCTCCCAAGTTAATGAAAACCTCTCGACCTTGATATGTTGTTTTTGTCATTCACTTGTTTTAGTTGTTTCCTACTCATTGTGACCTCCTTTGGGGTTTTCTTGGCAGAGCCATAGAAAAGGCTTGCCGTTTCTTCTCTAGCTCATTTTACAAATGAGGAAACTGAGGCAAATGGGGTTAAGTAACTTTCCCAGAGTCACACAGCTAGTAAATGTCTGAGGTCAGATTTGGACTCAGGAAGATGCTTCTTTCTGACTCTCGGCCAAGCACTTTATCCACAGTGCCAGATAACTTGCCTTCAACTTTTAAATCCTCATTTATAAGCATGAGGATGATAATAATAACACCTCAGAGGGTTGTTTTCAGGAAGCAAGTCGATAATACATGTAAAGTGTTTTACAAAAGTCAAAGCACTATGCAAATGTCACTATTATTATCATTATTATTAATTATTATTATCTATACTTTTATTCATATTGATTCTCATACATAAAAACCTAATATACCACCTACTCCTCATCTCTACGTATCTTCTAATATTTGGCTTAGAATCCCTAGCTTCCTTCAAAATTCACCAAAAAGGCTACTTTCTACCTAAATCTTTTCCATTAACAGAAGCTAGATCTCTTATTTCTTTCTTCTCTCAACCCAAGAGCTAAGGCTCCCTATATTACTTTCTCTCTTTTTTATGGTATATATTTTATTTATATTTCTATATATTTAAT
>NW_025362720.1:0-3765 GCF_016433145.1 Gracilinanus agilis
CCTTATCCTAGCAATCATTCATGATTAATATAAAAATGAAGGTAGTTATGTGTTCATAAGGTGAACACAAACTTATATTGAAGATATTGATCTGGAGTTTTGAGTTCCAGTTGCCCTTTTCCTAGTCTTCGCTATACTTTTGATATTAGATGTCTGACCTGCATTACTGTAGAAAGCTGTGCCTGAAACCAAACACATGTACTTTACATTTTATTCATATTCTTTTAGTGGTTTTATTGAATTAATTTTTTCAATTTCATGTAGAAACATTTTTTGACAACTGCTTTCTGACATTTTACAATTCATAATCTATCTCTCCTGCCCTCCTGTCCCAAAGGCAAAATAAATAGTTTGATAAAGGTTACAATAGTGATTTCATACAATATGTACTTCTATATTCTCCATGTTGTTATTGAAGTTACAGATCACATACAAAATAAAAAATTCATGAGGAAAATCAAGTCAAGGATGGTGTGCATGCTTTGATCTACAATCATATTCTGGAAGTTTCTTTTTTGGCTGTGTATAGCATTACTTTTTTATCATGAGTTCCTTGGGGTTATCTTGGAACAGTGATTTATTGATAATAGTTTAGACCTTTACATTTGATCATTGCATCATATTTCTATTATGTTCACAGTTTTTCTACTGGTTCTGCTCACTTCAATTTGTGTCAGTCCATATGAGCCTTTCCAAGTTTTCTCCTGTTCATTATTTCTTATGGTGCAATAGTTTTCCATTACAACCATACACCACAGCTTGTTCAGCCATTCCCAAAAGAAAGGACACCCCCTCAGTTTCCAATTCTTTGCTGCTACAAAACCAGCAGCTAACATATTTTTGCACAGATAAGACCCTTTCCCATATCTATAATTTCTTCCTGATACAGTACTATAATTAGTATTGCTGGGTTGAAGAGTATTCATAATTTTATGGCCCTTTGGGTGTAGTTCCATATTGATCTCTAGAATGGTTAACTCATTTCCCTTTTCCACCAATAGTGTATTAGTGTCCCAATTTTCTCCCATCACCTCCAGTATTTGTAATTTTCCATTTTGATCAGATTAGGCACTCGGATAGAAGTGAAGTGGTATTTCAGAATTGTTTTAATGTGCATTTTCTCTAATCAATAGTGATTTGGAGCATTTCCTCATATGACCATAGGTAGTTTTAATTTCTTCATCAGAGAATTACCTTTTCATAAGTTTTTGACCATTGATCAACTTTCTAATGCTTTTTATCTTAGTAAATTTGACTGTTATAAATATATATGAAATGAAGCCTTTATCAGAGACACTTACTATACTCTCCCCACCTCCCATCATTTATATTCCTTTTTAATCTGGATTACATTGGTTTTGTTTGTACAGAAACTTTTAATTTGACATAATCAAAATTTCCATTTTATTTTTCATAATGTTCTCTATCTCTTGTCTGGGCATAACTTCTTAGCTTGTACATAATTCTAGTGGGTAAATTTTAGCATGTTCTCCTGATTTGTTTACCCTATCCCTCTTTATTTTTAGACCAAGTATACATTTTGACTTTATTTAGCCATATATTGTGAAATGTTGTTTTATGCCTAGTTTTAGCATATTCTTTTTTATTCCCATTTGGATTTCTCATGAGGCTTATCATATCTAACTTTTCCAAAGTTCTTTTTATCTCCTTAACTTCTTTCTTCTAATTATTATTATTTTTCTTTTTTGCTTAGACTTATCTATTGAGAAGGGAAGGTTAGGTCTCCCACTGGATGTTTTACTATCTACTTTTTCCTTTAAGTCATATATTTTATTGTCATAATAAATTTAAGAATTTAGATAATATGTCATTTGGTAGATATATGCTTAGTATTGGTATTGTTTAATTGTCTGTGTTTGTATTTCAAATCTCTTATCAAGATGCAATTTCTTTATTTCTTTTGATTAGATGAAATTTTGTTTTTGTTTATCAGATCATGATTTTCCCCCATGGTTTTTTTGTTGTTGTTTGTTTGTTTTTTAACTTTGGATGAAGCATAATAGATTCTTCTCTAGTCTTTCCCTTTTACTCTATGGATTTTCTTACTTTACATGTACTTTTTTTGTACACAGTCTATTGTGAGACTTGGTTTTTAATCTACTCTAATATACTTTTCCATTTTATATACAAGTTAATGCCATTCACATTCTTGATTATAATTACTAATGATCTCTTTGTCTCTCTAATTTTTCACTCTTTACCCTTTTTTTCTCTCTCTCTTTTCAGCCTTTCCTTGTTCACAAATGTATTACTTCTGACCACCTCTTCCTTCATCTCTCCTTTTTTTCTCCATCCCTCTCTCCTTTTATCTTCCTTTCCCTGCTACTTCTCTATAGATCAAGGTAGGTTTCTATAGTTGACTGAATGTGGATTTTTTTTCAATTTGAGCTAATTCCAATGGCATTAAAGGTAAAATATTGCCTGAAAATTCTCTCATCTTCTCCACTATATTCATTCTTAGGGACTTCTTCAAGTGAGATAGTTTATCCCACTTCTATCTTTCCATTTATCCTCTCCCCAGAGTTTCCTTTTTCCTGTCTCTTGATTTTTTTTTTCCCTTTAGTATGTCAAACCATCCTATTCTGCTTACTCCTTTCCTTCTTTCTCTGTATACACCTTCTTACTGTCCTAATATTGATAAAGTTCTTTAGTATCTTAAGTACATTAAGTATTTTGAATGCTTTAGGTACCTTATGTGATTCAAAGATCATCTTATATATCTTAATTATTAACTTCCCAAGTATTATTAACTCTATTCAGCCTTATTGAAATCCTTAAGTTTTCAATTTCTCTTTACCTTTTTTTAAAACTGTTAACTTCTACGTATTAGCTCCTTGGTGGAAGAGTGGTAAGGGTGGGCAATGGGGATCAAGTGTCTTGTCCAGGGTCACACAGCTCGGAAGTGTCTAAGGCCAGATTTGAACCTAGGAACTCCTGTCTCTAGGCCTCTCTTTACCTTTTAATGATTCTATTGATGAATTTGTCATCAGATTTTCTTTTTAGTTCTGTTTTTTTTTGTGTGTGGGGGGGGAAGAGAGGGGTCAAGAATATGTAGAATTCATCAGTTTAATTAAATATCACTTTTCCCCAAAAAAGGTTATTCTCAGTTTCACTGGGTATGTGACTATTGCTTGTATACCTAGATCCTTTGCCATTTAGAATATCATGCCATGCTTTCTGGTCTTTAATGTAGATGCTTACAGTTCTTTTGTACTCTTGACTATGGTTCTATGATATTTAATTTTTTTCTTTATGACTGCTTATAGAACTTTTTCCTTGGTCTAGGAGTTTTTGAATTTTGTTTTAATATTTCTGAAATGTTTTATAGGTCTCCCTTAGGAGATGATTGGTGGATTCCTTGAATTTCTCTTTTTCCTTTTTGTTCAAGGATAGTAAGGCAATTTTCCTTCATGATTTCTTGTAATATGGTGTGCAGCCTCTTTTATATAATAAAAATATCTTTAAGGTATTCTGATGATTCTTAGTTTTTATCTCCTAGATCTATTTTATAAGTCAATTGATTTACAGTTAGGTATTTCAGATTTTTTTCTCCTAATTTTTAATTCTTCTGATTTTTTCCCATAATTTCTTGATGCCTTTGCTTTTATTTGCTCACTTATAATATTTAGGGAGTTATTTTTCCCTTGCACCTTTGTATTTTCTTTTCCAGTTATCTTATTATTGTCTTTAGGGAGTTTTTTATCTTTTTTCTTTTTTCCTTCTTATTCTTTCTTTCTTTCTTTC
>NW_025362721.1:0-4864 GCF_016433145.1 Gracilinanus agilis
ACATGGTGTTTTAGGCTTAGCACTTTATTTTTACCTTTGGTTATCCTTTAGTGGGGAATCTTATTACTGGAAGGAGGGTATCCTATGCAGATTCACTCTTCTTACAATTTCATATTTGCATTAAAGTGCCATTACCTCTCTTTAAAAGTACTTGAACTGAAATAAAAGCCAGAGATTAAGAAAAGGTCAGTGGTAATTGAAATATAACATGTAATTTTCATTGTACTGTAAGAATATTACAAAGTTCATCTAAATGTCATTTTAAACGAGCAGAATATGCGAAATTTGGCAGAAAGAGGCTTTATGGTTGGAGTAGATGTTTTAGTTGAGGCTTTAAAAACTCGTTGGTTTTCTAATATTTTTAGTTGCATGCTAAATTCATTGATTTGTTTTGGTCTCATTGTCATTTACCTTGAGGAAAATTTCTATTGTTTATAAGATTTGTTCTATGAATCATGAATACTTTGGGATTAAGTTATTTAGTTCCCAATTTATTTAGTTTAAAATTTTTATTTTCAGTTTCAAATTCTGTTACTCCCTCTGGCACCTCCTCCAACCATTTCTAATTCATTTTTTATCCCTTTCTCAAAGTCTTTTTATTGAATATAGTTGTTGTTATGTTGTGGTCAGTAAAGGTTACATTTTAAATTACTTCTTTTCTACATCACTAGAACAATCTATTTTTGTGAAACTGCTATCCTTGGTTGAGATTTAGGTATGCTCCTTTCTGTTCCCATTTAATAATCATCTGACATCTGTCATATCTAAGCCTTGTAAAATTCTTTTCAGGTACTTGACTTCTTTCTTGCATATCTTTTCATTTGTTTTGTCTAGGTCTAAAAAGGGCTAAATGTGGAACCCTAGCTATTATAGTTTTACTTTCTTTTTCTCACTATAATTTGATTAACTTTTCCTTATATATGTATAAGTGCTGTGCCATTCAGTTAACTTTCTTTTGGGCCTTCGAATGTAATTTTCCCATTTTTTCTACTTTAATTGTTTATTTTTATTGTTTTGTTGTCAGAAATCATGATTGCTCTTTCTGGTTTTTTTTTTTTCTAGTTCAACTGACTTTGTGCTGTAGCATGTACAGTACTCACATCCTGGTAAACTCTTTCAGCAGATGGGCTAAATGAGATTGAGGCTTTTAACCAATTGGTAGTTTAGGAGAATGCCTACCTGGAGCATGTGAATCCTTTGTGAGTGGAATGGGTAATGAAAATGATTTATTTCAATGGCCATGAAAATAGTTAAAGTAAGTATTGTGTAGCTCATAGAGCAGAGGAAGACATTAATGAAGTCCAGATCTACTGCATTCTTAGCCATTGCTAGTCATTCTGAATTTTGTCTTGCCACTGGACTTCTACAACTCTGGACAAGAAAGTAAGGCTGACAACTTTGTGCAACTCAGTTTCACTAAAATCCAATTCATACACAAGTCAAGATTTATTCATTCATAATGCCATTGTTTTTCTCCAAAAACAAAGAATCATCACGAAAAATTTTAACTATATGTGAATATCTGTTTCAAGTATTTTTCTTACAAACAGGATGTTGAATTCTATATTCTTATTCATTCTTCAGGCCTCCATTTTATATGTGAGTTCATCCTATTCATCTTTACAGCAATGACTATCAAATGTATATTTTTCCCCATCTTATCCTTTTATACTTTTTCTTCCTTTATCTGACTTTATTCTTTAGAAGAAGGGGCCATTGAGAGAGGAGTATGCTCAATATTAGTAATCTTTATTTCATGCAATTTGCTTGTCTTCCACTATTCTCTTCTCCTCTCATGCCTAGTCCCTAACCATTGATCTTTTCCTTTTCTTTCTCTTCAAGCTTTACTTTCCAAAAGTGGAGTATGTTTTACTTAAGACTAAATCTCCTTGAGTCTTTCCTTTTTCTTAGTTGCCCTTTCTCTTCTTCCTATTTCTCTTTGATTATCTGTTGAGTTTAACCTACTTCAAACTTCTTTTTAGATCATTGTTTTATAATTGGAAGGTACCTTAGGTATCATTTGGTTCAATTTCCTGGTTCTAGAAATTAAGATACTTGAAGAAATGAGAGGCTAAACACAAGGCGGTACAGTTAAATAATTTTATCATTGTGAACTTTAGTTTTTATAAAGCATGAACAGATATTCTGTGCTTGTTTCTATATATTGCTATAGAATGTTTGTTTTGGACCATTCTTGATTCAGAGGCTTACAATGGCAAGTAACTCAGTTTTCTAAATAATAACTAAGCTAAAAGTTTTCTAAGTTATAACTAAGCTAGAAGAGATTGTCTATTTGGATTTACAAAAGTGAGCAACTACTCTCTTCTTTCTCTTTTCAGCTCTGAAGTTAGTAGACAATCTGTTTCTAGCTCTCTAGCTCTGTCCCTAGAGTTGGTCAGTGAAAGAAAGGGTGATTGTCCTGTTTCCAAACCAACAAATGGATACCTCTACCTTTATGTTATTTATTCTGTCCTGATATTAGGCAAAGACTAAGTATCCCAAAGAGGAACGTTCATGGTCTAGCCATGACCTTGTGAGTCTGAAAGATCTTGTGATTCTGGAAGGTATAGAACTATGATGTCTGATGGTAGGGAAGGTTCTACAAAACAGGCACCAAGAAGAACACTGAATGAAGTCTGTCATGTCATAAGCCGCTAAGTGCAGGGAGTGGTTGGTCAGGATACCACTGATGAAAATTTTTAAGTGTGATAAGGACTTTTACAAAACCTTACAAAAAATCCTAAAAAGGCTTAAATATTAGCTTTCTAATTGATTTTAATTGATTATAAGTAAAGTTTCTTGATTCTGTTCAGATCATTCTATGAATATGCACTGTGATTCTTCATGCTTATGAATCCTTTTTGGACTAGGTATCAACTACATGTCCATAACCAAATCAGTTTAGATGGTGGTCTCTGCAGGCTTTCACACTGTTGATCATTCATTCATCCTGGGTATTCTCTCCTTCCAAGGTTTCTATGACAGATCTCTCATGATTCTTCCATTTATCTGTCTCATTTCTTCTCAATATACCTTGGTAGATCTTTATCTTACTCATGCCTGGTAAGTATAGGTATCCCTCAAAACCCTATCCTTGAGGGGCAGCTGAATGGCTCAGTAGATTGAGAACCAGGCCTAGAGATGGGAGGTTCAAATCTGATATCAGACACTTCCTACCTGTGTGATCTTGGGGAAGTCACTTAACCCCCTTTGCCTACCCTTACCACTCCTCCAGAACCAATACATAATAGATTCTAAGGCAGAAGGTAAGGGCTTATTAAAAAAAAAAAAAACATACAACAACAATCCTATACTTGGTTCCTTTCTCTTCTTTTTCTATATTATTTGTCTTGCTAATCTCATCAGCTTCCATGGGTTCAACTATCAATTCTATGCACATGATTTCCAGTTTAATATCCAGTCCTAATCTCTCTCTTGAGCTTCAATCCCATATTGCCAACTGCTTTTCCACCTCAGTAAACTAAAAACCTTTGTCCCAAGGCCCTGCTCTCCTGATTGATGATTAATTTCCTTGACTGTGATGACCATTTTATGAGGAACTCTACTATACCCTGCTCATTTCCAATTCTACTCACTCTTTGGACTTACTACTCCCTTACTGTTTATTCAAATTATCCAGCTCCCCTTTATGTATTTTCTTCCCTCATTAGAATGCAAACTACTTAAGGGTAAATGCTGTCTTCTCTGCTTGTAGTTCTATCTTCAGCACTTAGCATGATACCTGGAAATTTATTCATTTAACATTTCTTCCTTCCTTTCTTCTTCCTTCCTTCTTTCCTCCCCCTCCTCTTCTTCTTCCTTCTTTCCTCCCTTACCTCCCCCTCCTACCCAGGAAACTTGTAAGAGTTTAAATTTAAGTTTTTATGCCATTATGAAAGTTCTAAAGTAATATTGTGGACACTGATTTTAAAAATTACCTCTTAAGTCATGAATCTGTTAGCCACCCTTAACAATTTAATTTAATAGTGATATAGTAAAAGAGAGAAATGTAGGAAGGAAGTAGAAAGTATTGCCTAGCTAGATACCCTATAAATTCTGTCTGAAGAAGTCCAGCTCACCACCATGCAATGGCTCCCTCAAGTCCCAATCTCCACGTAGAGTTATGGTAGTCTTGTAAGCCAGGAGTTCTAGCAGTGTCTTTAGCTGGGGTTCTACCAATACAGGCTCCACAAAAGCCAAGGATTTCTGGAACCAATCTCTCCAGAAGCCAGGAAAGGAAGGCCAGTTACTTACCCAGCAAGCTGATGCAGGATCCAGGGAAAGAGTCTCCTCCTCCAGTCCAGCTCACTGACATAGCACCACTCCAAACATGAACTCCAAAGGAGAAGTTCAAAGGAGAAGTCCCTTGAACAGGAAATTCAGGACTTGTTATAGTCTTTTTTCCATGTCATTTCCTGTCCCTTCCCCACTTTATGGGAATCAATTGCTGTCTTTCAATTTGCCTAGCATTGCCTAGGAGTGGGGTAATGGCCTCTGGAGTTGTCACCCACTCTAGCAAGTAACTTGTGAACTCTCATAATTAGTGGCTGGTAAGGTACCAAGTAGGGGTACTTAAAGTTTTTAATTGATTAACTTAAAAGTTGCTGATTGATAGACAAAGAAAGTTTTGATTCACTCTTCCAAACTCAAGCTCATCAAGTTCAAAACAGAATTTACAATATTTCCTCCAAACCAGCTCCTCATCTAGGGTATAACAATCCTATTAGTCATTCATTTTCAATCCACTCCCAGAGTTACCACTTTAGATCAAGACTTTTTCACATTTTGCTAAGGCTATTGAAAAAGTCTTTTTAAAAAGATATATTTCTATATGGAATTTTCCCAGAACTTCTCTCTCTTACCC
>NW_025362722.1:0-2881 GCF_016433145.1 Gracilinanus agilis
ACGTTCCTATTATTCCGTTCTTGCTCTAAGGTTTATGAAAATAATTGTTTGTGACTCGACGTGCCAAGCATTTATTCAGCACCTACTCCGGGCCGGGCAGCGCGGCGTAGCGGGCAGAGGGTCTCCCTCCGTTGGAACGACTTGGGTTCACTCCATGCTATTGGACTCTGGGCAGCTTCTTCCCTTCTCACTGCCCAGGAAACTAAGTTTACGAGTGGCAGCGAAGGGGCTGGCTGGTATTGATGGGAAAAGGGAGTTTCCTCCCCTAGAGCTCAGTCAGCCAGTCAATAAACATTCAGTAAGCACCTGCCGGGTCCTGGGCTGAGAGCTGGCTAGACAAAGAAAATCAGAAGACAGTCCGTGCCCTGGAGAAGCTCACGGGCTCACGGGGGAGACCCACAGAAGCAGGCAAAGCGGTCCAAAGGAGCCCTGCACAAGATGAACAGGAGATGGTTATGAGAAAGGGCACGAGAAAGAAGAGGCTTGGGAAAGGCTTCCTGGAGAGGGTGGGACGTGAATTGGGGCTTAAAGGAAGCCGAGGAGGTCGGTTTTGGAGCGGAGGAAGGATGGAGGATGGCCAGGGAGAGTGACCAGAGCGGAGAGACGGAGGATCTTGTCTGTAGAATAGCCAGGAGGCCGGGGCACGCTGGGGAGTCCGTAATCCTGGAACGGTGGGAAGGCCTTGGAAGGCCAAACAGAGCATTTCAGAGTGGATCCTGGAGGCCCCAGAGAACCGCTGGAGTTCCCCGAGTCCGGGGTGGCCTCCACGTTAGGACAGTCTCTTCAATTAGAGGATCAGCTGCCCTGGGGAGAGCTTGGAAGCAGGCACACAATGTAGGATTGAACTATCGGCAAACAATTCGGTTCTGCATGGAGCAGGGAGGCTGCGTTGTAGGAGGGAGCCGGGTTCAGGAAGAGCTAGAAGATGGAAGGAGTGGGAGAAGGAAGGAGTTAGGATGGAGCGAGTTCGAGTTCGCAGCCTGTGGAACAGCCATTCCAGAGAGCAAGGAAAGGAGGCGCAGTATTGGGGTGAAACTTGGGGGAGGGAGGGTGAAGGGGATGAGGATGAAGAAGCAGGCCGTGAACAATGGGGTTTGGATAATGCCCTACGAGGGTCGGGAGGGATTAGGATGAAGAGGCACCACTGAAGGTGAGGCTGCTCTTCTTTGGGACAGGGTGGGCTGGAGACAGACAGAAGGCGTACGGCCAGATGGGAGGCCAGAAATGGCGTGGCAGAGAAGGCCCCGTCCTCGCTCACTTTCCCCTTCCCTTGAGATGGAAGGCTTGTGATCCAAGAGGAGGGCCTTGCTCTGCATTGGAGCTTCTCCATCGTGGCTGGGAGAGCCGGTGGGCAGCAGGGGTGGAACCGCCTCATGCTGGCACAGATGGAGGTTGGCCCACCCTGGTCAGAGGACAGTCCGGTTCCTCTTCTCACCTAAGACTGGCATAAACCAGACGTCCTGATCTAAAAAAATAAATGTTACAAGAATTGTATTAGGTGGACAGCAAGATGGCCCAGAGAGTCTTTGTCCTCCAGGAACCTCCTTTCTGATTTAAGATGGGGGCCGTGGAGCCTGCTCAGATGGCCTAACTCAGAAGCACCCCGTTTCTCTGTGTCCTCCTACCGTGTGGATGGGAGAAGCCTCCGGCCGGCCGGCTCTATCTGTAAGCTCTCCGTCCTGCTGGACCCTGAGGGCGAGGTCTACCAACAGTTCCCCGGAGCCCAGAAGAGAGGAATACCTGGCCGGACCCCACGTCCCCTTTTCCATGACTGTGAGAAATGGGCCCGAGGTCTGCGATCCCCACTGGCCTTGGGAGATGGAGCCATGCGGTGACTTTGAAGCCCGGACCACGGGGGGATGCTGGACCGTCGGCCTCGCCAAGAGGCCTTGCGGATAGCAGGCCCGAAGACCCAGAGGACAGTCCAAGCCCCAACCTCTTCCGGGACACAGACGTGCCTGGCCGAGGAAAGGCCTTATAAAATGCTCAGCGCAGGAAATAGGCTGATTTTAATAGATTTTGACAAGAACAGCGTTTGTGAAAAAGGAGGAGTAAGCCTGGTGGCCATAGTGTCCTTTCATTGATTTATAGCTACATTAAAAACTTGCTTATATAGCCTAAGAGTGTATCATTTATAGCCAAACAAATAACCCGTCGGCAGGCATCTCTCTGCAGAGCCAGCCGTCAGACTCGGTGGGACGCCGCTCTATGGCATGGCAGGGAATCACGGCGGAGGCTCCAGCGGGGCGGGGAGGCACAGGCCAGTGTACAGTGCCCATAACGGCCCCGGCGTCGCACCCCCAAACGCAGAAGAGCTTCAGCCAAAGATTCCTTTGCTCCCTTCTATCCTTGTGACTCCTAACCCAAAACATCTGACCCGGAGAGGATCATCCTCCTGGGATGGTCCTTTAGACTTGAGATGGGCAGAGAGATACAAATCATCATCAAGCTGTATCTCAGGCATCCGTCTGTCCTTCTGTGCCTTCAGGCACACCCCACCACCCCTTGCTTCTGTGGGTACCACTCTGGAGTCCCGGCTAAACTGTTAAATAGAGTATAAAAACCCCAGAACTGATGTCCTCTGGGAGGGACGGCTTTTCCATCCATGCTGTCCCCCCAAGAAACAGCTTTCCATCTATGCTGTTCCACCTAGGAGGCAGGCTTCCACCTATGCTGTCCTCTTGGCCAGATTCAACATTACCGTCTAAATTTTTAAATTAAATTAAAATTAAAATTTTAAACTATTATTAAACTAAATTATTATTTAGTGATTATTTTATGGCTAAATTATGAAGCTAAATTAAAATAAATTAAAATTAAATTAAAATTAAAATTTTAAACTATTATTAAACTAAATTATTATTTAGTGATTATTTTATGA
>NW_025362723.1:0-4729 GCF_016433145.1 Gracilinanus agilis
TTTTTTTGATACATCTTCTGTGAAGTTCCAGTCAGAGTAGGAACCTTGGCCAATCAAGCCACATTTAGTGGTAATTTACTCTGTACCCAGTCTGCATGGCCAGTTAGGGGTTATATTTGCAATGAACTTTACCTGCCTATCCTTAAAGCTGCCTCCCCAGAATATGTGTTTATTTCATATAAATGGATATATATTACATAACATATGCATACATGCATAAATATGTAACATTATATACACATGCATGTTATTTGCATTTGATATGCATGCTTTTATATGCGTCTTCATATGTATCTATATATGCATACACCATACATTCATATTGGGGGTATGCACATGGGTATATATGAATAAATAAATTATGGTACATAGTTTCAAAGGAGAATATAAAGAACTCATAGAAATATGGGAAGATTTACCTCTCTACAAAGGTAGGAGTACTACCTTTTTCCTCTTTATTTTTGTTTAAAGGAATGAATGAAAGAGGGAAAGGGATATTGTCTCAAAAGAAGATTATGTAATCAAGTATAATTGATTATCAATCAGTATTATTAATCAATAAGCACTCCACTAAGCACAGGGAACAAAAAGATAAAAGAAATAATCACATTTTAAAATTAGGGTTTTTTTCAATGATCAAGTTTTTATTTCTTTTTCCTTCCCATGTGCTAAAAAAATCCTTGTAACTAATAAACATATTCAAGTAAAAATAAAAATTCACATATTAGCCGTATTTGAAAGTGTCTGTCTCATTCTGGGCATCAGTATATTATCACTTCAATCTATCATCAGTCTATCAATAAAAATTGGTTATTGTGCTGATGAGAGTTCTTAAATCTTAAGTCATTTGTATTTACAGTTTACTTAGTTGTTATTGTGTAAATTGTTTTCTTGGTCTGCTTACTTCACTTTGCATCAGTTAATAAAATGTCTTCTCACGTTTTCCTGAAACCACTCTTTCCATTATTTATTTCAGAACAATAGTATTCCATTAGATCCATGTACCATAATTTGTTCAGCCATTCTCCAATTAATAGGTATCCCTTAAGTTTTCAGCTCTTTGCCACTACAAAAGAACTGGTAGAAAAAAATTTTGTACCTATAGGGGCTTCTCTTTCTTTGATTTCCTGGGAACATAAGACAAGTTATGGATATTTCCAGTTTAGTAATTTTGGGGACATAATTCAAAATTACTTTCCAGAATAACTGAACCAGTTCACAGTTCCATCAATAGTGCATTAATGTGTCTGTTTTCCCACATCCCCTCTAGCATTTGTCCTTTTTTGTCAGTTTTGTTATTTTGATGGATATGAGCTGAGATCTCAGAGTTGTTTAATTTTGCAGATCTTTAATTATTAGCAATTTGGAATCTTGTTTTCATGTGGCTATGGTTATCTTTGATTTCTTACCTTGAGAACTAACTGTCCATATCTTCTGACCAGAATAAATATATTTTAGAGAATCCAAGGAGAGAAATCATTATTTGCAAAGCACTCAGCTAAGTTTTGAGTGGAAATTCAGGAAAGAGAGAAGCATTATAACAGTTAAATGAGAACTGGACTATGAATCAGAAGATCTAAATTCAAGTCTTAACTCTGCCCCACTATACTTATTTCATCTTGGGAAAGTGGATCCCTCTCCCTGGACCTTGGTTTCTTATTAGTAAAACAAGCATTAAATTAGGTAATCTCTAAAGTCCTTTCTTAGAGCTAATATTCTGTCATCCTGATTTGTGAAATCACTGGAGATGTTAAAAAAGAGTAAGACTATCTTAAGCTTCAAAGATCTTTGTGTAGATATGTATGTGAGATAAAAGCTATGAGCATTTTTGTGCTCTTGGGGGAGAAAAGCAAAAAACATTTCCATTTAGAATACATTTTCATCCATGTCTTTTGTTTTTATATCACCTACATTTCATAATATCTCTCAGCCACCCCCTCCCAGAAAATTAAAAAAAAATAAGGGTGGAGGGGACAGCAAAACTAACCAACAAATGAAATTTTTAACATTTTCAAGAGTCATAACCTAGCACTTGTGAAAATGTTTGGATAAGTGTATTTCAGAATAATTGATTTCTTTTATAATCCTATATATTTTAATTTTATTCATTTAAAAATATGATTTTGAGAAGGGAGTCATAGGCTTTAACAGACTGCCAATGGGTCTCCAAACCACAAAGAAAGGTTAACTCTTGCATTGCATGTAGTATTGCATATTCATAGTCTCCCACCTCTGTAAAGAAGAAAGGGTAGGAGGCTACTCTTCTTTGGGAACAAATGATCATAATTTTGCAATATTTTTTTGTGTTTCTCATTCATCTCGTTTATGTTTTTATAATCATTGTGAACATAGTTTCTCTGATTCTTACTTTACTTTGTATCAGTTCATATAAACCTTCTCATCCCTCTCTGAATTTTTTATATTTGTCATTTCTTACAGCATAGTATTATTCCATTATCTTCACTCATCAGGATATGCTTATCTTTTCCTCAGTAGATTTTGTATCCAGTTCCTTGCTACTATAGAAAATGCCACATAAGTATTCTGTTGTATTATAGAGTCTTTCCTTTTTATCAGTGACCTCTTTGGGGTATAGTTCTAGCAGGTAAAATACCTTTTCATAGTTATCTATCTTATACTCCCCAGAAACAGAAAAGCAGGTCTTGTGCATGCATATCTATGAAGATGGATATCTGTTCATTTTTCGTGCTGCCCAGTCCCAATGATTAGAAATGCAGAGAGATAAATATACATCTAAGGTCCATCTATTCACTCCCCAGAATTTTCTTGGTGACAGCCAATTTGTGTTAGCAGAAGAAGATCCCAAGCTGGAGCTCCCAAGTAAGAAGATCATCAATCTTCATTTTCCTAAGGTTCTAAGAGACAGGGCAAATGCTGCTATATCCTTCTGTGCACTGGAATTTTAAGAAATACAGAGGGGAAATGGAAGAGCACCAGGATGGACAAGAGAGGTAACAGGAAACATCCACTAGTAGTCAAAGAATTCCTTGAATTTGTTTAAATGCATGGAGACTGTGTTGAAGAACAGAAACGCTCTGCCTTTTTGTCTCCCTATCTGAGCTCTACTAACTTCAGTGGACTTGATGGGTGGCAGTTGGAAGAATGGATAGAGGTAAATCCTAGGTTCAGATCACCCTTAACCCTACTGGTGGGATCATTGAGAAGTGAATTAATCTCTCGGCATCTCAGTTTCCTCATCTGTTTAAAAAAGGAAGATAATAAAGTATGTGGTACTGAATGTATACTTTCCAGGATTTGTGGTTCATTAGAGAGAGCACTGGAATTGGAATCAGAGGAGATGATTTGGTTTTTAAATTTTATTTCAAAATATTTTATTTTCCCATTTACATGTAATAACAATTTTAACATGTTTTCCAAAATTATAAGATGCAGATTGTCTCTCTCCCTTCTCTCCTACCTCCAGGATTTGGTAAACAAATTTGATATGGATTGTACATCATGCAAAACATACTATGTTACTGGTCGTGGTTGTAAAAGAATACTCAGATAAAACCTAAACCCCAGAATAAAAACACAAGTAAACTAAGGTGGAAAAGCTTATGCTCTGATCTCCAACAGTTCTTTCTCTGGAGGTAGATAGCATCTTTGTAATAAGTCCTTCAGAACCATCCTGGATCATTATATTGCTGAGATTATCTAATGCTTTCACAATTGATCATTGTACGTTATTGTTGTTACTGTATACAATATTCTCCTGGTTCTGCTCATTTCTCTGCATTGGTTCATGCAGAACTTTCCAGCTTTTTTTCGAATTCATCTTGCTTATCATTTCTTATAGCACAACAGTATTCCACCACCATCATATGCCACAGTTTGTTAAGCTATTCCCTAATTTTGAATCCTGTCTCTGCCATGATATCTGTAATCTCATCTACATTGTTTATCCTTTTCTATTCCATTTTGGGTGTCTCATCAGCTCCTGCAGGGTCAATTACTATCTCAATACTTATGACTCCCCTATATCTATCTGTCTCACCTTAGTTTCTCTCTTGAGCTCCATTCTCTCATCACTAACTGCCTACCAAGTGGAAATTTCCAACTATAAGCATCTCAGGCTCAACAGGTACACAGCAAGGTTCTTCACATCCCTAACTCACCCATTACTGTCTTCTCTCTTATCTCAAGGTACTACTATTCCTCCATTCACACAAGTTTGCAACTTCTGTTCCATGATCAACCACCTACATGCCAATCAGATACATTTTTTCTTTTTCTTTCCTCTATGATATCTCTTTATCAGCCTCCTTCTTTCCATTCACCCTAGTATCTATATCACATCATCTATCCCTTAGACTTTTGCAAAAGCCTCCTAATCAGTCTCCTTACACTGACCTTTCCTTCTCAATCCTCCACATACCTACCACGCTTATTTTCCTAAAATATATCTAACCATATCAGTCCCTCCTCAGTTAATTCTAGTAGCTTCCTATTTATCCTCTATGGTAGCAACCTAATATTCCTCTGTTTAGCTTTTAAACCTGGTCCCAACCTATCTTTCCAGCCTTATTACATATTACTGTCCCTCCTACACTCTATTATCTAGTCAAACTAGATCTTTGTTCCTCACACACAACACTCAAGCTTCTATTTTTCCATATCTGGAAAATACTCCCTCCAAGTCTTAGCCTCTTAGAGTCCCATTCTTTCTTTCTTTCTTTCTTTCTTTCTTTCTTTCTTTCTTTCTTTC
>NW_025362724.1:0-2536 GCF_016433145.1 Gracilinanus agilis
AAGGAAGGAAGGAAGGAAGGAAGGAAGGAAGGAAGGAAGGAAGGAAGGAAGGAATACTTACTAAGTATAGCAAATTAATATAATTAAAATTAGAAGGAAGATAGTTCACTGGAAAGAAAAAATCTTTTGCAGAAAAACTGATAAAGGTTGACAGAAAACTGATTCAGTTTCACAAGAAGAGTCATTCCCCAGTTGATAAATGGTCAGAGGACATGAACAGGCAGCTTTCCTTTCTTTTCTCTTTTCTTTTCCTTTTCTTTTCTTTTCTTTTCCTTCCTTTTCTTTTTTTTCAAACCCTTATCTTCTGTCTTAGAATTAAGGGTTGCCCAGGGTCACACAGCTAGGAAGGGTCTCAGGCCAAACCTGAACCTGGGAACTTCTGTCTCTAGGTCTGGCTCACTATCCACTAAGCTAGCTGACTGTCCCTAAACAGGCAGTTTTCAAAGGAAGAAATTCCAGCTACAAAAGCTTTATGAAAAAGAAAAAAATCAAAATCACTAATAATTATATTAAAAAAAAACAACTTTGAAGTCTCACCTCACACACATAAGACTGATGAAGTTTTAAAGGAAAGTGACATGTTGGAGGGGCTGCAGGAAGTCTGGCATATTATTGCACTGTTAGTAGAGCTATGAATTGGTATGGGTATTCTGTAAATTAATTTGGAATTATGTTCCTAAACTTACTAAAATATGCACTTTTGAACTCAGCAATACTACCAAATAAATCAAAGAAAGGAAAAGGACTCATATGTTGAATAATATTTATAGTAGCTCTTAGGGAGCTGGCAAAGAATTAGGAAACTAAAGGCATGTTCATCAATTGAGGAATGGCTGACATTTTCTAGATAGATAGATAAATAGACAGACAGACAGATAGAAAGATAGACAGATAGATAGATGAATGGATAGACAGACACAGAGAGAGGGAGAGAGAGACAATCTATCAATTAAACGTATACCTCAAAAGGATCAAAGAAAGAGACAAGGGGCCTATAAATAACACTTATTTTTAAAACAGCTCTTTCTATAGTGTCAAAAGAAATGGAAATTGGGGAGATACCCATCAATTGGAGAATAGCTAAACAACTAACAGTATATGAATGTGACAAAAATACTATTGTGCTGTAAGACATGACAAAGGAAATAATGGTTTCAGAGAAACTTGGAAGATGGGCTGATGAAGAGAGAAGTGCAGAACCAGGAGAATACTTTATACAACAGAAACACCATTAGAATGTCTACCAAGTTTCCAAGACCTGAGAACTCCAATCAGTGCAATGACTGATCATGATCCAGAGTGTGGCTGATGAAGTGAGCTCCCTACTCCCAAAAGAGGGGTGATGGATTTCAGGTGTGACATACATTTCCGGGCACAGCCAATGTGGGAATTTGTTTGATTATGCAAAGGTTTTGCTTTTCTTTTCTCTCAAATTCAGAGAGAGAGAGAGAATAAAGCAGGAAGGGATTAGCTAGGGATATGTTTGCAAAAGAAAGAGGGTCCCTGAAAGTAGTTTTGAAATATTCAGAACGGAAATGAAGGAAGTCCAGAAGAAACACCAGTAAGTAGAACAGGTTTGAATATAACTTGAATTTATTAAAATTTTAAAAAGAAAGTCATATGCAATAGAGTCCCGGATTCATATACAATATTCTGTCCTGTGTATACAAAATTTAGGTAGTTTCGAAGTTCAAATTTTTTTGTAAAAAGGAAAAAAGACAGGAGGGGATAGCATCAAAGGTACATGGAAAGGAGGTGGCCTTGGCAAGCAGAGGGCCATCTCATCATTGGAACAAAGGCGGAGTTAGTGAGGAGGACAATTTAAGGGGGATGTAAAATGGGGTGGGATGGGGGGGGTGAGGTGAGGGGTAAAGACGGCCTCAGTTTTTCAGTGAATTGAGACAAGGTCTTCAACTGAGAGGATGGGAAGAGTATGGCAGGGAGGCTGGAGGGGGAGAATGTCAGAACAACATCAATTGGGAACCTTGCCATGGAAGGACCTTGCCATGAAGGCTCCGAGCCTCGAGGCTGGCCGCCAGCATGGTTTTGTGATTTCCTCCAGCTCTATTCAGCATCAGAGAAATAGGAAGGAGACAGGTAGATGGGGAGAAAGATCCAGAGCTAGACCTCAGGTTGGGGAACATGGGATCTGAGCGTAGACTGTGCAGACCTGAAATGTTTCATCTAAGGGACAAGCCGGGAATCGAGGGAAGTATGGCTGGTTCTCGGGGGACGGCCTTGGATAATAAGACAAAGAGAGGTAGGAAGATAAAGATCCCGAGCAGATCAAGGGGGACACCAGGGCCCAGGAGAGGCCAAGGTGGGGGTGCAGCCCAAGGAGACCAAGTCTCTGAAAGAAGAGGCTGACATCCCTAACGGGGCAGTTCCACATTCTCAGGCACAGGCACACACACCTAGAAGAGATATCATCTCCCGTGAGTCTTAAACAAGCACAGAGTTCATCTGCTGGCCTGGAGATGGGGATGATTCTTTCTCTCTCTCTCTCTCTCTCTCTCTCTCTCTCTCTCTCTCTCTC
>NW_025362725.1:0-4096 GCF_016433145.1 Gracilinanus agilis
TCACCACGTCCTGGCACAGGGCCGGGCACACAGCGAGCTCCTCTCCCCGCCCGTCCCGGGTCCTTCTTTCCCTCTCACGGCCTGGCCTCGTCTCGCTCCTTGGGCGGGCAGGCTGATGTTGGCCTCCCCCTCAGCTGTGAGCATCTTCCGTGGCCCAGCACCGGGCAGTGTCCTCCGTAAGGAGGCCTCCCTCCATCCTCCTGTGGCCTCTCCCAGGGCCTCCTCGGGGTCCCCCCAGGCCCTCCGGCTGCTCGGCTCCGGCTCCATTTTTCTTTCTCCCCATCTTGGCCCTCCAGGTAAGCAGCCAAAGCGGACTGTCTGTCCTGGCACGTCCTGGCCCTTGGTCAGCCCCGGGCGCTTCTCCCCATTCGATGCCTCCTCCCCGGCCTCCTCTCCTGGGCTGGCGAGCGGAGCTAAAGGGCTCGTGGCTGCCCCACGGCGCCTGCCCACAAGGTCTCACCCGGTGAGGTGATCGGCAGCCGTTCTAATGGTGGCAGCCGGCACTGGCAGGCGCTGGACCAGAGCCCGGGGAGGGAGGTGAGGAAACGAGCCGGAGCGTCAGTGACTTGCCCAGGACCTCCCGGCGCCTCCCTGAGGTCACACCTGAAGTGGAGGCTTCCCAGTCGGGCGCTCTCCATTGGCCCCCTTCTCTCTGCCTCAGGTTAAGCCCAGGGCCGGCACCCAAAGGCTGGCCCTGCCTCCCCGGGCGCACTCGGGGCTCCTGCTACGCCGCCAGCCGTCTTCCTCTCTGGAAGGAATCATGACACGAAACCTCCCGTGGCTGGCAGTGAGCACGAGAGCACCTGTCTGGGGGCCCTGCCGGAGCCCCCCCACCCGGGGCACCGCGAGAGCCGGCCCTCGGACTCGTCCGGCCCTATTTTTGCCTCGTTGTCCCCATTTGCAGGAGAGGAAACTGATCCCCAAAGGGGGGCATCCACGAGCCAAGCAGTCACGGCATAAAGGAGCGGCGACCCCAGGGCTGGAGTCCAGGCTCATTGCGGGGAAGGGGCCTTGGCTGGAGGTCCGAGACCCGGCCTCGCCTCCGTGGCCGGCCCTTCCCTCGGCTCAGCCCGGGGCCCCCGGCTCCCCGCGATGCTCTTCCTCCCGGGGGGCCCGTCCTGTGCCAGAGACGGAGCTCTTCGATCTGGTCCCCCAGAGCTCACGGAGACCCTCACATGAAGCGGGAGGAGCGTCCTCCGCCTGGACCGATCTCGGGAAGGAGGCAGCGCCTGGCCTCAGCCAGCCGGAGCTGGGAGGGACCTTTGGGCAAGTCACCTGACCCCTATTTGTCTCAGATCCTTATCTATAAAACGAAGAACCCCAAGGAGAACAGCCACGGGGGTCACGTAGAATTGGGGGCCACCGAACAATACATACACGTTATCTCATTTGACCGTCACACCTCTGCATGAGGTAGGGACTATTCTCCCCATTTTTACAGAATTGGAAATAGAGTCACAGCCCAGTGAAGTGACTTGGCCAGGGTCACACAGCCAATAAATAAAATGGAAGGGGTTAAAAAAAAAATAAAACAAATGTAGGAGTTCAACAGGACGGGGCTAAAGTCCTTTCTTGCCATAAATCTATGACCCTCGAAATCCATTCTTAAAAACCCAGTTAATTTTCTTTTTTGTTCTGAATTTAAACACTCCCAAAGAGGGCTCCCAAAGGGGCATCTCCTTCATCTCTAGCGCCTCCCGCGGCCCTCTGTCTGCTCTGAATCGCCCCGGCGGGCGCCATGTTTTTTCCATGCCGTCTGCTTCCCCTGGCATGGGCGTCTCTCGAGGCAGGGACGGTCTTTGCCCTTCTTCGCGCCCCCAGAGCTGGGCTCGGGGCCTGGCGCTTCCTAGTTGTTTCCTTAATGCTCGTTGACTGACTGATCGGTGTCGAGGAACGGTTCCAAGCTCTGGCTCGCCCACGGCACCGGCGGAGGACCTCGAGGCTCTTCTCCACCTCCGGCCGGCCGCGCTTGTAAAGCAGGGAGGGGCCGCTGGGCTGGCACAGAATGACCGCAAAACCCTGTGGGAGCCGCCGCTTTGGGCACGGCCCTCCGGTCATCTGACTTCCGGCGGGCCCTGGACGCCTCCAAGGAACGAGGACCAGCCGGCCAAGCACAGAGGGCCGGACGTGGAGGCCAGGCCAGGCGAGAATCCTCCGAAGAAACCGGGGAGGTTCCGTCTGGAGAAGCCGGCCCGGGGAGGCACGCTGACGGCCTGCAGGGACAGCCTGTGTCCGCCCGGCCCCCAAACCAGGCGTCGTGGGGGGCTCGCAGAGGGGCCCGTTTAGGCTTAGAGAAGCTTCGGGCCAGTCGGGGCAGGATGGGGCGGCCGCTTCCACGGGCCGGGCCGGGGGGAGAAGTGAAGATGTTCATTCGTGGCTCGCTGCTTCTCGTTTCTCCTGATTTCTTCTTCGGAAAACTGCCGGTTCGTCCCCGCTGACCGTCCGTCCGCCCGTCGGGCTGGGCTCTTGAAGCCGAGAAAGGAGGCCCTTGTGGAGCCGCTTTCTGTGGCCTGCGCTTGGGAAGGTGGGACAGCTGGAGAGTCCCCGTGCCCGGCCAGCCTCCCCCCCTCTGCCCAAAGGCCCTCCCGAGCGAGCACCCATCACTCCTCCAGACCGAGTTTTTCCCTAAATTTAAACTGGAATCTACGTCTTCGGCCTTCCCCCAGCTCTCGGGGTCCTCCTCCCAGGGGCCAAACAGAACTAGGCTAATCTCTCCTCCCCCAACCCCCCCCCCCCCCCCGGGCAGCCCCTGAGAGTACGGCATGAAAAAGCATTCACTGAGCACTGAGCAAAGGAGGGGCAGCTGGCTGGTGCCACAGGGTTAGGCCTGGAATCAAAAAGACCTGAGTTCAAATCCAGCCTCAGACCCTTGCTGCGGGGTCCAGGGCAGGTCACTTAGCCCCGATGCCTAGGCTTTCCCTGATCATCTGCCTTAGAGACACGACTCACATTCGAAGGCGGGGGGAGGGGGTGGTAAATGGAGAAGCGCAGCTGGGAGGATCGGGACGGGGGGCTCCCCATGCTGCCAGCTCCCGCTGGGCCCCCCCAGGGCTGGGTGAGATTCGGGAGGTGGGCAGGTCATCTCCGGGCTACGTGCCCATTCGTCTCTTTAACTGAGCCTGATCCGATTCGCTCTCCTGGACGCTGCTCTTCCCCACCCAGGCAGGGCACCCAGAACTGGACACGGGACTCCAGAGTGGACCTCAGAGGGGGGAAGGGGAGGGAATAACCATTTAGAGAGGGTCCGGCACTGAGTGAAGCGCTTTTTACACACGACAACCCTGGGACGTGGGTGCTGTGGTTATACCCATTTTACAGGTGAGGAAACCAAGGCAGACGGTGGTTAAGTGACTAGTTCCTAGGACTCCGCAGCTAGAGAAGTCTGAGGCTAGATTTGAACTCAGGCCCTCTAGTACTATCTGGAGGACCCCACACCATCCTGGGGAACTTCAGGACTTTTGAAAGCTCCCTCATCGTGGAAGCTCGTTCCCTCTTCATAACCCAAGATCACACACAGGCTTTTGGGGGGCCTCAGCCTACTGCCGATGGGGGGCTCCTGGAGAGAGCTCTGGACTTGGACTCAGAAAAACCTGAGTGTGAATCCTACCTCCCACCCTTAGAGGCTGGAAAACTCTGCTTGTTTGGGCCTCCGTTTCCTTCTCTATGAAAAGACAAACGTAACCCTAGAGGCTGACAGAGTCCCAGCCATCTACTCCAACCCCCTCATTTTATAGATGGGGAAACTGAGGCTGGGGGATGTGAAGGGGCTCGCCCAAAGCCACACAGAGAACAAGGCAGGGAGTCACTCACATGGTGCTCACATATCACTAGACCCCAGATTGTTTGGGGGGGGCACTCTCTAGCCCCTGGACCCCTCCCAGAAATCCCCTACAAGGACTCTCAGCTCTACAGCTGTGAAATCATCACTCACATTTCTCCAACCCTTTAGTCAGTCAACAATCAGCAAAGCACTCACTGTGTGCTGGGCAGGAGGGTTAGTTCTAGGGGTGCAAAGAGAGGCAGAAATCAGCGCTGCCCTGGAGGAAGGCGACCCGGCACACAGCCCATAGACAGGGGACAGCCTGAAGGCCCAAGC
>NW_025362726.1:0-2557 GCF_016433145.1 Gracilinanus agilis
AATTTTTTAGATGAACTTACTACTATATATGTGTTTTGTACTGCATTCATTTTAAACAAGCTATATTTTATCCAAATATCTATCTAGATCATAATAACATTTTACCATGAGGATTCTGAGTAGATAATATAATCAATAGTCCATTATTTTATATTAGTCTCTAATATGCAGAATCGTATCTTACCCTTCTTAGGTGAAACAGTTCCTTTGAACATGGATAAAAGCTTTATGGTTAGAAGAGGAAATAAACTATAAGATAATAAAGCGTATTGAACTTTGGGGCTCACAAAGAAACTTGAAGCTTTAGTTCTGAATGAATTTAAGCACCTCATTAGCTATAGGGTGGGAGGCTGGCAGTATTGACTATGAGCCTATTTAGCTGAGACTTTTAAAATATCATTTAGAGGAATGAATGTTATAGAATCAATTTAGCTTAGTAGCTAAAGGCTCCAATTTCCCAACCCAGAATCTACTCCTTTCAAGTTCCTATCCTCTACTGTGTCATATGTAGAAATGTCAAATATATTCTAACTAATGCAAACTATGGAAACTACGGTGTATCCAAATACTCATATCAGACCAGCCTCAAACTTCCAGATAAACTATGTCCTCTCTCTGGGTGAAGTAGTAAACAAAGTTAAACATAGACAAAGTGAGAAAAATGAAAATATAGCATATCGTTTTCCCTCATGTAACTTTATTTTTAATTTTTATATAAACCCTTACCTTCCATTTTAGAATCAGAACTGTGTGTTGTATTGTTTCCAAGGCAGAAGAGCAGTAAGGACTAGATAATTGGGTTAAGTGACTTGTCTAGAGTCACATAACTGGGAAAAGGTCTGAGGTCAAATTTGAGCCCAGAACCTCCTGTCTCTAAGCTTGGTTCTCAATTCATTGAACTACCTAGTTTGTTTTACTCGTGTAGTTAGAGTGTTAAGAGCTGTACCTTCTGCACTATTCATTCTTTACCCTGGTAGAAGGTATTTGATCTGATTTTCTACATGATATTGGAGTTATTGGCTTAGAGCAGCAATGGCACGGATATACTTGCTCTGTCGTTTGGCATTCAATAAAATTGCCAACAATATTTACAACCATCTGTTGTTGGGTGGATACTTTCCCTGTTATTGACTATTCTATGTGCATAAACTTATATGCTGTACAATTCAGTAAATGTTCATACAACACTTTTCCCAGGGATTTGTTGTCTTGGACTTCTCTTAGATGCTCAGTTAGTGTTAATGGCAACATCAATAATTTTCTCTACCTATTTGTACTTTCAAAATTCTTGCAGGTGGAGTAAACTGGCACTTTCTTTTCTTTATGGATTCATCAACCAGAAAAAAATGAATTAAAAAGTTTTGCCTTATGGATTTCCTCTTATTTTTGTAATCTTAGGAAAAGAGCTCTGGAGCTAAAATAGGCTGATCTCAGAGCCCATTTACCACAATCCTTTTATTTTTAGATAAGAAAACTTGTCTAAACCTATGACAATAACTCATCCTAGGTAACACAGGCAATGATCATTACAGATGATTGTTGAATATAGTTTTTTCACTCCAGGGTCAATGCTCTTTTCGTTATACCACATAGACTCTGAATTGCCATGTTCACAGTTTGTTGTTTAAACAATTCTCTGCATTTTGTCTTGAATAAAGACTATTACAGTGGTATATTTGTAGAAATTCATCTTACTCATGAAAACCATATTCAAAAAATAGTTCAAACTAAACTATAATTGAGGTATGTATTATGATCTTTGAGCTATTGTACTCTTTTACCTGTGTTGATTACTCTCAAAATTACCCAGCCTGGGTGAGTTCCCACCTGAGTGGAATGATTCCCATTATATCTGTATGGTCTCCTTTTAACTGTGAACATGTATTCAAGGATGTTCTTTCTCTGTTGAAGTTCATCTCCACTGCAGACTGAAAGCAATATAATTCCCTGATTTTTCAGAATGAAATTAGAGAAGTCTTTTTTTCTTTACACTTAATGCCTTCCTACCCAATGGTCTTCATAAATACAGGTAAAGAAGAACAAGAAGAATGACATTCATAGCAAGCATCTTGGTAATTCTGAATTTTCCACACTTTAGAAAATTAAGTTTTCTTATATATAAAGGATTAAATGGTTAATGGCCAGGATCAACCAAACCTGAAACAAACACAAGAGTGAAATGAACTTTCTTTCATAATATTTATAATAAACTTCCTAATTATAGTTTTATATTTGGAAATACAGAAATTTATTTTGCACAAGCATATTGTCTTAAGTAATATATGGAGAGAAAGGACAATGATGACATAGACCATGGATCAGCAAATTACAGTTCATTGGCAAAATCTAGCCTCCTGCCTATTTTAGTATTATTGAAAATATAAATACCGTTGTTAGTTCCTGTATTGTAAACATATATTGTGCTGGATTTGGCTTCACAGGCAATAGTTTGCAGACCTCTTGAATAAACTGAAGAATCAATAAGAAATTCACTTCAAATCAACAAGTATTTATTAAAGGTTTACTATGTGCCAGAAACTAGGGATACAAAAATAAT
>NW_025362727.1:0-5906 GCF_016433145.1 Gracilinanus agilis
CAAATCCCCCTTTGAAGGGTCTTCCCGGCCCCTGCTCCAGTCTGGCCTCAGCTGCCGCCCAGCCCCAGCCTCCTTTCAGGGCCAGGTAAAAGTTTAACCAGCAGCCTTTGACTGGGCAGCGCAGGGAGGGCCCCATTCACAGCCATGATAAATTGCTCTTGTCAAAACTACATGAATGCTCATATTGAAAAGTGCTTCTTTCTGTCTCCCTGCGCTTTTTCCCCCAAACTTTATCTGTGTCCCCTCAGTCACTCAGCGTCACTCAGTTGTCAGCCAGCGCTGAATGCCCCTCCACTGGAAGACCCTCCGGCCTTTGTCACTCTCCTCCCCCGCCCCCTTCTCTGGGAGTTTACTTACCTCTGGACAGCGCCTTTTCCTCCCACCTGTGTACTCATCGGATCTTGAGCTGCGGGGGACCTTTGTGCGCAGCTAGTTCAAAGAGGCACTGGGTGGACATAGGGAAAGATTACTGGGTTTGGAGTCAGAGGAACTGAGTTCAAATCCCACTCCAAGGTATTTACTCTCTCTGGGACCCTGAGCCAGTCGTTTTCTTCTATAAAATGAGAGAGGAAGGATCAAGTAGCCTCGAAGGTCCTTCCCGACTCTAGCTCTATGAACTCGTCCATTTACAACTGAAGAACAGAAAAGCCTATATTCACATAGGTAATAAGCTGAAGAGTCAGGATTGGAATCCATCCCCTCCAACTCCGAATCTCACCCATTTTCCAGTGTTCTACCTTTTTCTTTTTTCTTCATTCAATCCTTTTTCAAGAAAGGTCTGTTATGGGGAGAGCTGAGTGGCTCAGTAGATAAGAGAGCCAGGACTAGAGATGGAAGGTCCTGGGTTCAAATTAGATACTTCCTAGTTGGGTGACCCTGGGAAAATCACTTAACCCCCATTGTCAAGCCTTTATTACTGCTCTTCTGCCTTGGAATCAATACCTAGTATTGATTCTAAGATAGAAGGTAAAGGTTTAAAAAAAAAAAAACAAGTCTTACATGAAGTGATAAGCAGAACTAGGAGATTGTTGTGCACTGTAGCAGCAATATTGTGGAATGATCAACTGCTATAGACTTGGCTATTCTGCAATACAATGATCCTGGACAATTCTGGGGGACTTATGACAAAGAATGCTCTCCACCTCCAGAGAAAAAGCTGTTGAAGTCAGAATGCAAATGAAAACATATGATTTATCACTTGTTTATTTGGGTTTGGGGTTTTTTTATTTTACATGATCATTCAGTTACAAAAATGAACAATGTGGAAATATGTTTTGGCATGATAATACATAAATAACCCAGATGGAATTGCTTGCCAGCTCTAGGAAGAGGGAAGAAATGGAAGGAGGAAGACAATCTGGGTTATATAACTTTGGAAAACTTAAAAAAAAAAAAGACAGGTCAGTTAGGTGTCTATTATGCACCAAATCCTTGCTAATCAAGGTGAGAAAGAGTTTGTGGGAAGGTTTTAAGGTCCCTGCCCTCAATCAGCTTAAAATCTATTTGGGAACATACAGCAATAACTCTTGTATAAAGTAGGGTGTTTCTACCTGTCCTATAAATAGCACATGTGCTTTAGTGGTTCAGAGTAAGGAGAATACACTTTAGACTGGGAGAATCAGTAAAGGCTTCTCATCTTCCATACTCACCCTCTTCATCTTCCTCCCTTTGGTATACCATCTTCCTGCCCCTTTAATTGCAGAATCTCAGAGTTAAAAGAGATCTTAGAGGGTAGCTTGCCTTACTCTTAGCTTAACAGGAATCACCTCTATAGCATCCCCAAGTCACAATCCAGTCATTGAGTCCAACAAGGAAACAGAGGCCCAGAGAGGCTAAGTGACTTGCCCAAAGTCACTTAGCTGATAAGTGGAAGAAGTGGAGTCTGAAGCCCAGTCTTCCTGACCCCAACTCTAATGCTCTACTATCCTTTCTTCAAGAACTCTTCTGTGATAGAAAACTCACTGTTTCTTAAGACATTGCATTCCACATTTTAAATATTAGGACTATTTTCTTTATATCAAATGGAAACCTGCCTCCATGGGACTACTATATATTGCTTTTAATTCTGTTTTCCATCTCCACACCAGGCAAGTAGACAATCTCTAATCCCTCTCCTCCAAAGCAAGGGCCTCTCTCTTCCTATTGTGAGCTGTCTTGTCACAAGGTCCTAACAGGAAATGAAATTATTTAACAATTCATCCATTTATTTATTTAATGAACATTTATTAAACCCCCGAAATGTTCAGAGCACTATGCTAGGCACTAGGGAGGATATAAAATTCCTTTACTTCCTGGAATGTACATTCTAGAAGGAGGGTGAGTCACATAACATCATAAGACAAGTGCATTAAAAAGATTTAGAACAAAGTGTTAAGTGGGATCAGAGGGAAAAGGAAATATTAGGAATAGGGAAGAAAAAAAACTACACATTTATAACAAATCATCTCAAATTATTGGCCTCATCAATGTAGAAATGCCCTCCAACCATCATAAGTTATCCTAGAAAAAGCATTTGATTAGGAATCACAGGAACTGAGCTCAAATCTCAGCTCTGCAATCTAGCATCTGAACAGTCTTGAGAGAAGTCACTTGAACCTCAGTGATTTTATAAACAATGGAAGTGGGCTCAGTGATCTAAGAGGTCTTTTCTTGTTCTAAATCCTATGATTCCTATGAGGGCTTAATGAATATTTTGCCAACCTCGAAGTGCTTTATAAACACTAGCAATGATGATAATGATAATGATGATGATGATGATGATGATGATTTATTGATTGGCTGATATTCACTTAAAAAGTCAAGAAAGAGAGGGAGCTAAGTGCCTGGTCTGGACTGTATAAATTATACAATATAATACAAATAAGAGTAACCTTTCCTATTTCCACTATGTCACCCCACTTCTCCACCACACACACACACACACACACACACACACACACACATCTCTGTGTGACCCTAGCAATGTAAGCATGTGATATCACAAGTGTTGTAGAATGAATGTTTGATATAGAATTATAAGACCTGGTTTCTTATCCCATTCCATTACTAGACATGAGATCAGGCCTCTGTTCTGTCCTCTGGAATACAAGGAGGAAGGATTGGTTGATCTCCCAGGATCCCTTCCATCTTTAATATTCTACATTCTAAGGTCTTTTCACTGTTCTGATACTGTATATTCTAAGATTGGACTTTGATACGTCCTGGCTACATTGACAAAACCCTAGGAGGAGTGCCCTTGATTACTTTGATCTTCTAACGATATGACAAAGGATGGCCACCAATGGATTACCTAGTAGAAGATAGTTTAAGCAAATGTTGAACTAAGTGGCCTGGGAATGCCATCCTGACACTAAGATTCAGGGATTTATCTCAAATGAGTCCCTTCTCTTCTTTCATCTTCAAATGGCTTCATTGGAAAAATGTAAATAAACGTATTTATTCTACCTATGAGAAGGGATATGGGTGGAGGGGATTGTTGTGAGGAAAGGACTTGAATCTTTGTCACTGTTATTTTCCCATTGGTATGTCCCTGGCAGGACTCATTTCAACCCTTCTCATAGAATAGGGCCAGGGTAACTAGTCCAGGTCCTGAAGGCATGGGATTTGAACTGAAGATTTCCTGCTAGATAGCCTGAGTAAGGTAATTTAACAGCCCCTGAGGCCCTGCAAGATAAAGACCATCCCTACAGCCAGTTACCAGTCCAAGAAGAACAGCTGAAAAGTCTTGCCATTTTACAGGACTCAGAAAAACTCACTCAGAAATTCCCACTTTGGGGAGTCCTAATTAGCCACTGGTTTTCAGAAAGACCTTGAGGACTTAAGGCTAAACATGTTCCCATAGAAGGCAAAGAGGTCAGGGTATGGGGGAAGGGAAGGGAGAAGACAGAACCAGAGAGGTCAGTGACTAGGACAGTTTATAGGTACTGGAGCACCCAAGCTGAGATGCCAAATGGGACATATAATGTATCTCCTTTGTGGATACCTGGCAGAGGGACAGGAAATATGGCAAGGATCAGCTTGGAGGGAGAGAGGGGAACAAGGCAAATTCCTCTCACTGAAACAGTGCAAAAAATGGAAAAGGCAACCAGGCAATAAGGACATCTAGTATCCGGTTGGATTTTTGTATTTTTGTAGTGTAAATAAAAAAGGCAACAAAGCTTATCCCCAGGACTCCCTAAGACCTAGATGAATTTGAGAGATCTGGCTCTTAGACCTGGAAGGCAATTGTTATATTCAAATCCTGATAAATGTTGGTCTTACCTTGATTTGCAGGGGAAGCTGTTGGAGAGATTGGAATGTTCCCAGATGCCATGAGCCAAGGTCAAAAGTCAGTTGGCCTGAGAGTATAAATACCCCTAACAGCCATCTGGGAGGTGTCTTTGGTCTTTTTCCTTTGGGTCTTTTGGTTGCTAGAGCTTTAGGTCTCTGATTCTTCCTAGCTCTTTAGGTCTCTGGGTCCCTGAGTGGTAAAGGGAGGAAGGGAGGTCTGAAGAAGAAGAAGGTGGTAGGATTTGAATACTTCCTGAAGGCTGTGAAGGCTAACACATCACCAAACACTGATAATAAGAAAGCTGAGAGGAAATCACCAACACAGCTGTATCAACAGAGCAGACTACTTCTCTGGTTTGGCAGTGGCCAAGCTGAACCAAAGGGATTGTGAAGAACAATAGGTCTAGCTTTACTGAAACAATAGCCTCCAGCCCTGAGTGATTATAGATTATAGATATTAGATTGACAGGGTCTTCAATCCCAAATCCTTATCCTGATTATCCTTTCCCTAATTAAGATCATAGATAAAGTATTTAATAAGTACCTTCCTGAGTGGTCATTATATCATGACCCTTGGGGAGGGAGCAAACATAGTCAGATGAATGTGATCCAAGGCTAATCAGAGTCCAATATTAATAACTGATCCAACCCCAGGTTGGACCTGAAAGGGTTACTCATCCACCTAACCTTTTGGGGTCCTTCCCTGGGCAACTGTTACTGAAAGGAGAAATTATACCATCTAGCAAGGGTGATTGGGTTGGTGTTCCTCCATCACCAGCACCTAGGGAGAATACAAAGATACATCCACCTCACTAGAGATATATCTCCTCTAGGATCCATTCTCTTTCTTCATAACATAATTCAATTCAATCTAATTTCACAAGCATTTAAGTTCCTACTCTTTGCTACCTGGCACTCTTGATACAGAGACAAAATTAAATAATCCCTGACCCCAGGAAGCTTATATTCTTTGAAGAGCAAACAATATGCGTACATTGATAATTAAATATAACATTTTTATGAATTATTCTAGGAATGAGATGGCACAGTATGTTAATAGAAGAGGGGAAAATAGAAGGGTAGGGAAGAGTGGGAAAGAGATACTGGAGAGGTGGGATATGGATGGGTATGAGGAAGGAAGAGAAGGTCAGGGAAGAAAGTTTAGTACCAGCCTGTCAAAAGCAGAGGGATGCTGGCTGCTCTGTGAAGAAGCCACAGGGCAATAGATTGTCTCAGGAGCAAAGGTCACTTATAGGATGGGGGCGAGGGTGTCAAAGTGCAAAAGACAACCCAGCTAGATTATGGCAAGTAATATCATTCCTATTTTACAGAGAGGGAACACAGGTTCAGAGAGGAAGCCGTGATGGGTCCACAGTTGACTGCAAAGCAGACATTCAAATACATATTTCTTGCTGTCAGGGCCACCCCTGTTTTTCACTCTGCAATGATACTGCAAAGACTCTTATGGAAGTGGGGACAGCTTCCAACAGTGTAAAGCCTAGTCTGGCCATGGCTTCTCCTGAGTGCTAGATCTCCACCAGGAGACCACTTATCTCTTAAAACTGCATGGAGTAAAGAACGCTACCCACATTCAGAGGAAGAACTGCAGGAGAGGAAACAGAGAAGAAAAGCAACTG
>NW_025362728.1:0-4123 GCF_016433145.1 Gracilinanus agilis
AAATTTCTCATAATATATTACAAAGATCTCTCCTTTGCCCTTAGAAAAGTAGAAATAATCTGACTTGAACTCTATAGATCTGTTTGATTGGGGGGTGAGGAATAGGAGTGAGGAAGAGGAATGAATTTTAAAGTGTTCAGAGAAAAGATAGGCAATAATTCATGATCAAATGCCCTACCTAATGTTAGCTCAAGGGTGATAAGATGATGTAAAGAATTAAATTCTAATGACAGAAACAGATGACTCTGCTGTTGGAGAAAAGAAGAGCTAAAGAGATTGATGTAGAAATATGCAATGACCAACTTAGAGTTTAAGAGAGAATGGATAGACTATCTATGCTAAGAATAAATATGAGAGTGACATGGCTGCTTAAGACTATAATGTCAGAAATAATAAAGCTTATAATAAACAAATAATTAACAAATGATAAAGAAAATAGAAAGATTTGGTTAAAAATGCTTTTGGTGGAAAGAAGACTATCAGAAAATGAAAAGATTATTTAAATTATAGATAAAATGATGAAACAGGCTATGGAAAGAAAACAGAACTACTGAATTCAAAGTTTCTATTTTTGTTATTGTTGACAGTAACATTGAGGAAAATAGGACAAAGATGATGAATAGGGAATTGAAATACAAGATAACTGAGGGGCTCATAAGAGGACACTCAGTTGACTTCATGAACTTCAAATCACCAGACTTAGATGAGAACTAGATTCTAGAGTCCTTAAAGAGATTGTTGAGTGAATGCATATGTGAAAGGCCTAAAGACAAATGCATATTATATCATTTTTTACAAAACATTAAAATTGAATATGGATTTTCCAGAATAACACCAGTTAGCTTAACTTTTGTTCCCAGAAGAAGTATGTAAAGATATGACTTTCACCAACATTTTCAGGAAGGTTTTGATCACTAAGTATCAGCATTGGTTTATGAGTTGAACCACATTTTTTTCATTTTAATAGTGATGAAACTAAATAAAAAATACATAGCTTTAGTACACTTTAACTTCTGCGAAATATCTGACAAAGACACACAATAATATTTTGGGGCAAGTTAGAGAAATATGGTATTGGTTATGGTATAATTAGGAATTTCCAAATGTGTTAAATGATCAGAACTAAAGCATTAAAGAATAGTAAGATAGGATACTGACTAAATCTGCAGAGAATATAAAACTTGGAAGAGTAGCTAATGTCCTGGATAATTAGGATAAGTATCTAAAAGAAATCTCAGCATTATAGAATGATGGATCAAATCTAATCAATTGAAATGTCATAGGAAGAAATTCAAAGTCATAATTTAGGTTCAAAGAATTAACCTCAAATATTACAGGATAGAGAAGTTGTGGCTAGAGGACTGCTCCTCTGGACTACAAACTCAATATATGTTATGTGACAGCCAATTAAGTCAATGGAATCTTAAGCTGTATTAATAGAGGCAGAGGGTTCAGAGTAAGAAAGCAGATGATCTCAATATGCTATCTCTTGGTTAGACCACAATCTAAAGTCATGTGTTCTGTCTTAGGCTCCATTAAACTAGAGTACATGGAGATGAAGATGATAGGACAGGTTTGAAGGAATTTAAGATGAGCATGGATGGGAAGGGTGATGTCTTCAAGTATATCAAGAACCATCAAATGAAAGAGGGATTAGATATGCCCCTTGATATGAAAGAGTAGAGCTAGAATTAAAGAGTGGAAGTTGCGAAGAGAAAAATTTAGGCTCCATGTAAGGGAAAACCTACTAATAATCAGAAATATCCAAAAAATGGACTAGCTGAAGAGAAACAACAAATGGATGAATAAATGAGACAAATTACTTTGCTTCTTTACTAAAAACAAATTTTTAAAAAATGAAATGAACTGCTTCATGGCAGAGAGGGAATTCCTTATCACAGGGGATCTTTAAGCAAAAGTCAAATAACCACTCATCGAGAATGCTGTGGAGAAAATTCTTGCTTAAGTATAGAGTAGACTGGCTCCATTAGAACTCTGAGTCAATATATCCTCCAGTTCACTCACTTTATTACACCTACCTCTTAAAAAGATAGAGTTCCCATGAATTTCCCCTATTTTTTAAATCAATCTCACTCTAATGACTCATTTCAGAGTGAAGCAATGTTGAGTCCTCAATGGTCATGCCAGCATAAAAGAGGTTCTGGCAGATCCCACCATCCTGGAAAGTCTTTGGGAACAAATCAATGACCTATTTTCTTCTTCGCCTCTTTTAATCTCTCTGAATGGGTTAAAGAGTGAAGACTATAGGGGAACAAAAAAAGTAGAAATATAGGGAAGAAGACAAAAAGTGCATGAAAGGAAAGCAGGAAAATTTAGAGAAGAAAAAAGGCAAGATATATTGAAGTTTAATAATCATAATAGCAATAATAATTAGCTTTAGTTTATCACTGGTGCATTAAGATCTGCAAAGAGCTTTGTGTATTATCTCTTTTAATTCTCACAAAAACTTCATGAGGTAGGTGCTGTTGTAATCTCTATTTAACACATGAAGAAAATGCAGATGGTACGTTAAGCGATTTTCCCAGAATCACACAGCTAATAATATTCTGAGACAGGGTTTGAACTCTGATCTCTCTGACTCTAAGATCAGGAATCTGGCTACTGTGCTAGTGAGATGCTCTTTAGATTTATTCACTGGATTTAGAAAAATGAAAAGAGAAAGAAAACAGATGAAAAGGTAGGCTGTGAAAAGTAATCATAAGGCAAAGGAGGATGCCCTGGTTATTTTATTTAGCCATGCTATCTGCTCATGACTTTGCCAATACATCTGACGCGTAAATAGAAATATGACTTTGACTGCCTTGCCTTAGACTGCTGGGATGTATCCCTAATACAAGTAAGTGGTAGAATGGATACCATACTGAGCCTCAGGAAGACCTGAGTTCAAATCTAGCCTCATACACTGGCTATATCACCCTGGATAAGTCATTTAATCGCTATCTTCATTTGTAAAACAGAGATAATAATAGTCCAAACTTGTCATACATGTAAAGTGTTTTTCAAGCCTTAAAGGACATATAAATGCTAAAAACAACAATGGTAGTAATAATAATATTAATAGTAGCAGAAAATATGTCTTCAGCCTTTCAAGGGTAAGACCTACCTGGCTGCAATCCGGCCCAGCTCTAGCAAACAAAGGCACACTTCTCTAGGCTGCTTGTGGAGAACTAGAAAATAAAGAAAAGGAACTTTTCAACTAAAAGGAAATTTTAAGTTGTACATGGATAAACAGATTTAACTTCCTGATGTCACTAAAGTTGAAATTAATGTGCTAGACTCTTCAATAATTCTTTTTTTCAGACCCATTATAGAGTGCTATCTAGGCACCCATTGTGCACTTAAAGCTGTTGAGGTCTGAAAGTGGTTCATGTATCATTCTCCAACAAAACCCATTAGTGTTTTCAGAAAGTCTCCGCCATGTTATTCATTTCCATCTGTAAATACTCACGTTATCACACTTAGACTAGAGATAATTACAAGGGATACAGTTAAAGTCCATTAAGATCCATATCCAGTAGAGACACAAGTACTACAGTACACAATCCATTTTAAAAGAAATCTTTGGAGTAGGTTTAAAAATGATTTTAGAAAAAATAACACACTGAGTTATCTGTTCGATAATAAGTATTAAGAGCAGAGATTTCTCAGGCTTAATTTCCTCCAACTAATGAACATTCAATATATGAAACATCATTGGATCAAGTACTTCTAACTGAATATATACAACTGTAACTATCTTTCATTGATTGCAAATAAAAGGAAATTGTTCTCTACCTACTGATTTATTTATTGAACTGATGACTGCTATTCTCATCAGAAAGGGATAGTAAATCATGAAGATGTTTGTTAACTTTGGCAAGATGTGTTAGAATTTACTCTATTGTTCCCAAGTCTAATCACTAAGGTTTTTTTAAGAAATGTTTTTCATTCTTCTAAACTTTCTCCTAAGCAAGGAAATTAGATATCAGGTATATTAACTAACAATAAGGCAGACATGCATAATATTTTGACTCATTGATCTTGGAGAGTGTACAACTATCACCAGCTGTGTGAAAACACACACACACACACACACACACATATATGTATATATATATATATA
>NW_025362729.1:0-2668 GCF_016433145.1 Gracilinanus agilis
CAGGGAAGTGTGATTTATATAGTCTTGGGTCATCTCCCAAATCTGAACAGTCTCAACTTCACATAGATTGATTTTTATGATAACTAAGAAGCCAAGTCATTCTGGCCAGATGCCATAAAGAAGCTGTGGCAAGGTCTGAGTGATCTAAACCCTAGCAAGCAAATTCCAGGGTCATATTTGTTGCCTTTAATGGAAGGAAAGTTAGTCTAATCTAGATGTTGAAGATTTGATTTTTAAGACCAGCTATCTCTAAGTTCAGATTCTGTTTTGTAATAGAATGAGTCACTAACACATTATTGCATATTTAACAAAAGGAAGTTTACTTTCTCCTAAAAAAGCCAGGATATGTGACAAGAATACAGTAGCATTTAGCTTTGCTAGATGGTGTTCCTCGCTTCCTCCCCCTCCATCTCCATTTGGAAATGAATTTTATTAGCAGATTCTTTCATACTCTGTCTTCTCCTGTCTAGTTTATAGTCTCCCTCAGGAAGATGAAAAGTGCCATTCCATTGTACCAGTCTCCTGCTGCTATTGGTCAAGGGAAAGGGTGCCATTCCACCAATGCTCCAAGCTGGTTCCCTGCCTTGGGGAAAGATTAATAATATTCTTTCTGCTAAAAGTACTTAGTCCCTCATCTGAATTATTTCCATGACTCTGAAATGACTCTGCCTTAAGGCCCAAACCCTAAAGACAATGAAAGTATAGGGGCAGCTAGGTGACACAGTGAATGGGGCATCAGGCCTGGAATTGGAAGGACCTAGTTTCAAATCTGGCCTCAAACACTTCCTAGGTATGTAATCCTGGGCAAGTCACTTAAACCCAATTTCCCTGCCCTTGTTGCTCTTAGAATTGATATTAAGACAAAAAGGGTAAAGGTTTAAATTTTTTTCTAAAAAGCAAGTATATCTAAATATTTCTTTTAACAACTAAAATCTCCCACTAGTCATACCCTATCCAGCATAGTGATTCTGAATCCCCAGCAGCTATCGTTCAAACCCAATTCCTTGTCCCTCACCATCTGATAACATCATTTCCATCCCTCTAAACCTTAATACTCTCCATTCTCCACCCCAAAGAGACCCACTCTGTACTCTCCAGAATGCCTGCTCCATAGGTAACCAACTTGCTTTCATTTTAAATTTTTTCCTTTTCTAATCTTTTTGGTTCTCACTGAAATCTGACTCCTTTTAGATCACACATCTTTCTAGCCTGTCCTTTCCAGTTTCAGACAGTACTTTCATTTCATTCTACCTGACCCATTAGCCAAAGTGGGAGAGCTGGAATACTCTTACTGCTAAACCTAGGTTCTTCCTATTCCAACATTACTCAGTAAACTCTCCTCCTTGGAGGTTCACTTAATCTATATCAGTTAACACTCTGGTAGCTATTGTTTATTTATCTGCATGCATATCTCTTTCCTCACCCCCCAATCCATTGAGTTCAGAAGGTAGCTCATATTTAATTCAGTGCCTGACTTAATTTTTCTCTTCTCAACTAATGTCCTCATACTAGTGGACATCAACATCAACATATATCTTAGTAGTCCCTCAAACTCATTAATTTCTTTCACTTGACTAATATCACATGATCTACTCCTCCAATCCTACCTCAAATACATATACAAGAAATTGGTCATTTCTTGACCTAGACATCATTCACGTATGTACATATCATACATTTTTATGAACTTTGAAATTCCCCTTTTAGATCTACTGGTATTCCACCTCTCCTTTTACCTTTTAACCTCAAACTCTATTCTTTGTCAACACCATGACTTAGTTTACTGCCTGGATCCCTAAATTCTCTCCCAAGTCATCACCCTTGTTTTAGCCACCATCTTTCCTTTCCTCATCTTGTCTCTTTGGGAAACCAGTTCACCTCTACACTGTCCCCATTTCTTGAGTTCCTTGCCATTTTATCATACCAACCATCTTACCCTGCCACACATTAGCATTAGATCAACCCTACTCTTCACATCTTCACTGTGCTTCTGAACAAAAGTGGAGAAAATCATGAAAATGTAATGATTGGACCCACAAAAATTTTTTACATAACCTCAACTGGCCCTTTCCTGCTGCTAGGCATTTCTTTTTCATCTCTCTAATTAACTCACCATGCTACTCATCACAATAGTACTTCTAAATTTTTTCACTCTTAATTAAATCTCTCATGGTTTTCTCTATCTTGCTCTGTATTTTACTGAAAAAATCAAAGCCATTCAACAAAATCTTCTGTTCCCCCTTCTCCTTATCTCATATCACTCAAATGCTTTCTACCACTCTCCCCTCCTTCAACATTGTCTCACATTTTAAAAGGAAGCCTTTCTCCTCATCAAGACTAAATTCTCCCTGCACAAGTTATCCCATTCCATTTTGTCTCCTCCAAGAAATTGCCCCCTCTGTCATCCTCACTTTCTGACTTATCTTCCATCACTGGTTTCTTCCCATCAGCTTAACATCTCCTCCATTCTAAACAAATTCTCTCTTGACACCCATATCTGATATTGCCCCATATCTCTCCTGCCTTTTGTGGTTAAAATCCTTGAGAAGGCCAGCTACAGTAGATGTTTATACTTCTTTTTTCTTTCCCTTCTTAATCTTCAACAGTCTGGCTTTTGACTTCATCATTCAACTGAAACTACACTTTCCAAAGTTAATAACAATCTGTT
>NW_025362730.1:0-2923 GCF_016433145.1 Gracilinanus agilis
TAAAGAGTTTCCAAAATATAAGGCAAAAAGGGATAATCATCCAGAAGTATTCATTGGTCCTTCCCTAATGACTTCCATAATATAGTCCTTAGCTGCCTTGAGTTTCTTTTTCCATCCTCTCTCTCCAAACTTTGAATTTGGAAATGAAGGGAAACGGTAAATTTTTTAGATAGATTTTTATTTTTTTTTTTTCGATCTATCAAAATCGAGTTTAGTTGTTAGGGATGGAGGACTTTACTGTGTGTAGTCGTTGCTGCCTGGAGACATCATCCAAACGCCAAAAGCTTGCTTGTTGCCTAGCAACCTTTGCTGGAGGAAGATAGATTTTCTGCCATTGGCTCCCTTTTTTGGCTGAGGTGGAATCTATTAACATCACAGTTCCAACACTCAGAATCGGAGCAGTAGCTTTAGCTTAGCCTCTGAGAATGGTTGGATTTTATTCTTAGTAGCTCAGCCCTGTGCTAGGATTGGTTGGAAGATTTTTTTTTTTTTTGGCTTCTGGTTTCTGCTACTAATTTCATTGACTTCTTTATAAAGACTTGGAGCCCATTCATTGTACTCAACTTTGCTGGAGCTAAAGAGTTTCCCCCTTGTTCCAGGCTCACCTTTAACCTGAAAGCTCATTGGCTTATTTTCCACGGAACATGTTTCTTAAACCCTTAGCTAGCGAACTGTAGAATCGTAGTATTCTTAGGAATGGAAAGGACTGTCACTGTCTAAATGAGGGATTTTTAACCTGGATGTCCAACTTTTTCCCAGGGGTCCTACGATAGAGTTTACTGTGTCTGTGAACTTGGATAGGAAACACTTTCTCGCACTACATTTTTATTTTCAGCATCCTCTAGCAGAAACTTAAGATTTCCTTCAGTTGTAAAATTTAAAGAAAAAAAAAACACAAAAAAACCCCATCCTTATGAAGAATCCAAGGACTTCACCAGATGGCCAAATGGATCCACTACACACATGCACACGTCAGATGTAAAATATATCAAACAATAATTGCAGCACATAACATTTATTTAAAGAATACAACCGTAAAGAAGTTTTCTCCCAGCAACTCTGTGATGGAGATAGGGCAAGGGTTAGCATTCCCTTTGTATAGATGGGGAAACTGAAGTCTACAGTGGAGAAGATTTATCTGGGGTCATCTGGCTTTTACTGTAAGCAGCCCAGCTAGGTGTCAACCTTTTTATCTTTTGTCTATAAGTCCAAGCAACTCCGTCATCCCTTCCATCCATCCTTCAATTCAGAAAAAGAATGTCTTTTCTACTTTTTTTTTTTTTTAGTTAAGTGATTCAACTGCAGGATTGATTGCTTCCATCAGACAGAGAGCAGTATACACTCTGCTGTTGGGCTTTTATTTTACTTGTACTATTTATGTAATGACTGTGTAGTGGAAAGAGGCGATTGTTTTCCAAGCCCAACGTCAAGTGGTTGGTGTTATCTGCCTTCTGAAGAATCAAGGAAGATCTCTGTGCATTAACCCCTCGGTAGTAAAAGGAATGAAAATCCCCAAGAATGCCATCTAATTAAACTACACTTGCATCTCAAATTAGAATCCTGTTAACAGATCTCAGAGAATCCCTCGGGAGGAGGGGGAATGGTGGACTTTTTTTTTTTTATGAATAAACATTGGCACCTCATCCCTCTCATTCATTCACTCTGTCAGACTCAGACACCAGTGAACACCACTTTGTGAATTGGCACAAATGTGAACTTGATAAAACCCGGTCTGGGGCATCAGGGGATAAATGCGCCCTGCTTTTTTGTTCTGACTAGTCTCTGGTGTCGTCGTCGTGTGGTGATAGGGCAGGCCCTTATCCCTGTTTGGCAAAGCTTTTAAAGATGGTTCAAGCTGGAGGAAATTTTAAGATCATCCAGTCTAACCCCTTGTTCTGCAGAGGAGAGAAATAGAGGCCAAAGAAGTTAGGCGAAATATCCATGGTCACACAGTCAATTGGTGGCACAATTGAGACTAGAATTTAGGTGGATTTTTCCCCCTTTAAACATTTTTACTGATATCTTTATTATATATTCACACATATATTCATATCTGCATACTTCTGGTATAATATATAAAATATATGATATATAGTATTGTGATATGTTTTATGTATCCTATATTACATATTTTCCTTTAAATACACACATACATATCTATATCTATGTATCTTGTCAATCATGTTATAGTGAGAATTCCTTTTTAGCTATGAAATCTTTCCATGCTTTTCAGGATTCCTCATCTGCTTCATTTTTTGGTTAGACATGATGTCAAAACTTCCAAAGTATTCTCAAGTAAATCCTGAGATTATATATGATTACACATTAAATACATTATTATATACATATATTAACTATATATAAATGAATATATATTCAACACATAATCATGTATAATCTCAGAATCTACATATAAATACATTATTATATACATATATTATATATAAGTATATTTAATACAGAATCATATATATAAAATAGGACCTACTAGAGAATACTTTGGGAAGTTTTCATATATTATATATACATATATGTATAATCTCCAGATCTATTTGAGAATATTTTGGGAACAGAACATGTAACTCCAGGGATGATTATATCATCCCTGGAGTTACATGTTCTGTTCGGGGCACCATGGTTTAGGAAGGGCATAAGGAGATCATACAGAGTGACGGGATTATTGAAGGGCCTTGAATCTCTCAAATGAAGATGAATTAAAGTAATTGGGGATGTTTAGAGGGCAGCTAGCTCATGTAGTAGATAACGTAACTAGACGGGAGTCAGGAAGACCCAGTTCAAATTTGACCTCTGACTCAGGGCAAATCACTTAAACCTGTTTGCCTCAGTTTTCTCATCTGTAAAATGAGCTGGAGAAAAAATGGCAAACCACTCCAGTATCTTTTCCCAGAAAACCTTAAGTGGG
>NW_025362731.1:0-1389 GCF_016433145.1 Gracilinanus agilis
GCTTTATGTTCTGCTTATAAATGGAGAAGTGGTATGAGAGTATCATCTAAAAACAAGATGAGCAATAATGTAAAGACTAAAGAATAATTACTGGTATTTTTAATATATCAGAATACAAAGAAAAACCTCAAAATACCTATGGCATATTTATTGGAGTACATAGAAAAGAGTAGGCATGGGATAAGGTGGTATAGGGGGATTACTATATATAATATTTGAATGAGTACTCCCAATTGATAAATTACAGACATATTCTATTACATTATAAATATTATTTACTAGTGGAGTATTAAAATATTTTGAAATTGTTATTAAAATTTTTATAGCATATTCCCAGGGATAGACATCATATTATGTCAAAAGACAAGTTAAGCCTCGGTGTACAAGATATTTTCTCAAGATCTTGTTCAGTTATCAGTGATACATTTTATAGCTATGGTGACACATAAAAAAAGAGAAAAATATGAAGTAGACATCAATCTCTGTTATCTCCTCTTTTTTCCCCATATTGTTAATGTCAGAATGTTATCTCTGTTGATAGACTTTAACTTCCTCAAGATCAATATTTTCTTTTTTTCACTTTCATCTTTCTGTCTCCAGTATCTAGCAGATAATAGTGGCTTGAAAAAATATTATTTATTGAATTATTGGTTGATCATAGATCACATTTTAGAGATAAAGTTGGCAGAATTATTTCTTGAGGTACCCAAAGGCACTAAGAAATATTATTTTATGGAGCATGGCTACCTTATTTTCCATCTTAATAAAGCAGTGAGCATCATAAAGTTATGACTACAAAGTGAACTGCAATTTAGGTATAAAAATCCTCTGTAGAGGATAAAGAATTAGGAAAAATCTATGGAAACCTTGATAAGACACTCCAAAATATTTCAATATATATTATCATACTCAGTGCAAAGTTGGGCAGAGGGTAAGTTGGAAAATAAAGTTCAGGATAAAAATGATACAAGGTATAGAGTTTTCTAGACTTCTTAGAAGCCTCACCCCTCAATATTATTAAGTATTATTTAAAAAGAAATTAGCAGGAATGGGTCAAACATCCCCAACCAAAAATAAACAGAAAATTAAAATAATCATAGGCAATGTATAACTACTTATTGATGTGAGAAGAGCTTCTGAATCAGATATATAATCAGATTATCCACTAGTAAGAGTCAAGTTTAAAAATATCAATATTGAATTTGAAGAAATGATAAATGTGAAAGGACAATGCAGAATGTTATTACACGTGGTTCATCCAATATCTATTTAAACAATATGTTGAGTATAAAATGGGGAAGCAATAAAACTCAATATATTAATTCTTATCATCATTTATGTAGAGCTTATAAAAGGTAGGGGAGTCATCATGATGAGTAGATAACAATG
>NW_025362732.1:0-3174 GCF_016433145.1 Gracilinanus agilis
AGGAAGATTAGATTTCAAATCTTGCTTTATATATGTGTGTTACTCTATGATCTTGACCAGTTTATTTAAACTCTACGAGGTTCTTTGCTCATTTATAAGAAAGGTGTATAAAGCCTCCTATCTCACAAGACTTAAGTGGGTATCATTAAGATAACACAGGTAAAGCACTTTGCAAATCTTAAAGCACTATATACGTATGAGCTATTACTATTAGTGCTGATAACCATCGGATTTGAAAGGTATATCACCAACAATTCACCAACTTTCTTGAGTATAATATGACCTTCAGAGGTATTTGTTACATTGAATTGAAATGTTAAGAGAAAGTAAGTTTAAATAACATTTTAGCTACTAATAAAATAATAATACTAATGAACAAAGCTAATAATAAAATAGTAATTTATTAAATCTATCACCTTGTTTAGTAGTAACCAGTCTAGATTTTAGTTAACCTATGATCCATGCTAGGAGGCACATTAAACAGAAAATTAGACCTGGAATCTGGAAGACAAGTGAAAATCCAGGCACAGACATTTATTAGCCATGTGACCCCAGGAAAGTCATTTAATCCCTTTCTGCCTCATTTTCCTCATGTGTAAAATGGAGATATTAATAGTACCTTAATTGTTCGGTTGTTGTGGGGACCAAATGGAAGAATATTTGTAAAGCACTTTTGAAAACCTTAAAGCACTAAATAAATTGAAATTATTATTCATTCTTCTTATATAGCTTTATGATTTTTAGCTAAAGATTAGGCTATAATCATTTTAAAACAATTATTAGCATTCATATGGCTCCTCTATCATTTCATATCTTTAGGAAAAAAATAAGTAGTATCCAAGTTTTTCACTGGCTAGTTTTTAAATAAAAAATGTCCTTGCAAGTTTATAGAATTTAACCATTGAAACACATTCCAAAAGCAGTTTTTTTTCTTTAAAAGATTTATTTTTAAAAATCAACAGTCCCTATTCAATAATCTTAATTCTTTACTCTTCAAAGTTCAGGGTATTTTTCTCCTTTAAACAAGTTTCCCTAGAACTGATCTCAAAGGTAAATTCTTGAAAGAGTTTTCTTTAAAAAGAAAGAATCAAAACTAAATTGAAGCAAGTCATGTGATATTTCAAGTGACTCCTGTAAGGGATTGATAAAGTTGGAACTTAAAAGAATTTTTGTAAAAAGGCATACATAGGACTTCTTTATTAAGAATTCTATTTTAACTTGGCTATTTTTTCTTTTAAGTTCTGCTTTTCTCCAAGTATGTTTTGTTTTTCAAATGCAACTTGAGCTAACATTTGAACCAAATGTAAGTGCTGTGTATAATCTACATTGTTAAAAATATGTATTTCACTATTTTATGGCTAAAAAGTGGGGAGGGGGACTTTAAAAGGCATAAAGTTGGCATGACAGCTAGAGTTCTAAGTACTGAATGAGGGAAATCTGAGTTCAAAACTAATCTCAGACACTTACTAGCTGTTTGATCCCAAGCAAGTCACTTGGCCTCTGTATCTCACATTCCTCATATGAAAATGAATGAAACCATAGCACCTACCTCCCAAAGTTCTAGAGGACCAAATGAAATAATATTTTAAGTGTTCTATAGAGGGCCTGGCATATTTTAGTAATAAACAGTTGTTTCTATCCTTCCTATAAACTGCTCTGCATCCTCCTTTGTTCTTATATGGCATGTTATTATAATTGGTATATAAATTCATTAAGGAATATATTAATGTCTACTTTTAATGTATCAGAATTTATTGTGTTAGATTTTTTTAAAGAATAATGAACACAATATATATGAAGATGAAAAGAAAAGCATGAAGGTAGGATATGTCACATAGCAAATAAGTCAGTTTGACAAGAATATATCAAAATATATTAGGCTTCCTTTCGTACACAGAAATGACTAAGAGAACCCATTAAAATGGTACACTGTGTTCAAGAGGAGCATTAGAAGCTAAAGAAGGAGCCAACTTGATATCTTTGAGAACCCTATAAAAGCTGAATAGGTCAGACAGGGTCTTAAGAGATGAGAAGAGCTATAATGGGCAAATGTCTAAAACTAGAAAAGATGATAAGGAAACCAGGAAATTGAGAGAAATATTAAGTAATGCTCTTCTGGGAAGACAAATAAGAAAAACCCTTTTCTCCCAATCATTCTATCCAAACTTTACTCATATATGGCAGCAGATTTTCCTTTTGATTCATCAAGAAGATATTTTGTCATGATGTACAAAGGAGAATGGATTTCTTAGATATTTTTCAGATTGAGTAGACAAATGTAGTCTCTCCTTGTTTTCCTTTTTATACATCAATGAACAACAAAGCGACCAAATTTCAAACTGACTTTAATTAACATAATAAAGATAATAATAATCTAGCCGTAAGAACAATAATACAACTTTATTGATCATAATACAATAACAGTTCCTGACATTTTCACAGCATGTTGCAAAGCATTTTAACAGATTACTATGTCTCACAAGTTTCCTTCTCTTTCTGTCTCTCCACATATGTGCGTGTGTTTGTGTGTGTGTGCATATATTATACTTATAGCCACAATGTAGTTTTATAAGCCAGCAAGATCTAGCCCCAATCTAGCTTCTGGATCATCTTCAGCATCATGGCTAAGGATGTATACAAATTTTGACTAAGAGGGTTCCAAAACCAAGCCTGAGACATGCTTCTGTATTTGTGTTATAAAAAGAACTCCCATGGAAGAAATAAACTATTTTAGTTAAGTCTACAGAAACTGTCAGAGGTGGTACTAATGCCAAAACTCTCTTAGTCTGAGATCCATGTTAGGACCAAATGAAATATGCATTAGGTAGTTGAGCAGATAGCCAAAAATGGTTTGTGTTGTTCTAAAACAACAAAGAAATGGGATATGGACAGAATGGTACTTAGCATCTTTGCCCATTATAGCAATTTCTCTGTTTCTGTTTTGACCAGGTAGGTCAAAAACAGAGAAAGAAAACTACAGACCAATCTCCCTAATGAACATAGATGCAAAAATTTTAAATAGAATACTAGCAAAAAGACTCCAGAAATGATCAAGAGGGTTATTCATCATGATCAGGTGGGATTTATATCAGGAATGCAAGGATGGTTCAACATTAGGAAAATCATACACATAATTGACCATATCAATAGTCTCTCAAACAAAAACCACATGAT
>NW_025362733.1:0-5838 GCF_016433145.1 Gracilinanus agilis
ACCCTGGTTACTGAAAGATTATTCGTACATCTTCAGTAGGTACTAGGAAAATAAAGACAAAAAAGAAAGAGTAGCTACTCTCAAGGACCTTCTATTCTCTCAGGGGAAATAACATATCAGCCTATGTTGAATCTGTTCCACTGTAATACAATATATTAAATATGGTCATTGTTACCAATGTGTCATGTACCTATTTTTTTGGTCTTCAAATATACAGTATATGAGTGATTGATAATCTATTTAATTTTTTTTCTTGAAATTGCCAGATGATTGCATATAATGGGTCTTGAGATACAGTCTTTCCAAAGTAAGGAGGAAAGCACTAGAATTTCTCTCTTTTGCTCTTCACATTTTTATTTGTTTTCCCTTTACCCTCATTTTCCCTCTATTATCAGTCCAAAAGGATGCATTAATAAATCTACTTTCGTCCTCTAACTTTTTGTTTACTTCCTGTACTAAAATGCAAGATTTTATAAGAAGCTTATATCCTTTGGGGGAAAAAAGACTTCTGAGGTGATAGTTCCCAAGATTTTCTGGATCACCTCTTTTCTAATGCAGGGTAGTCCATAAAATGGTCCAAGTCTTTGTGTCTATAAATGTTTTCTATGCTATATAGCTATGTCTGAAACATAAGAATTTCAGAACAGTGGTTTTCATTTCTTGAGTCATCTTCTTTCTACCTCTAGTTGAAACTGTGGGCTTCTCATTACACAGGACATAGAAAATGTATTCAAAGTTAACCTGAGGTGCTGAAAATTTTATGCAGATGCAAGCAGCATGTTGATCATGGTAAACTCTTTTCAGATCCTATTTGTTATTCTCATCTTTTCATATGTCTAATATTCTTTATTCAGGTCAAAGAGATGTCCTTGTTTTCTTCAATGATCTATGTCTACCTAGCTGCTTCTCAGAGATGAAGTCACCTGAATTCTTTGTAGTCTTTTCACAGGTCTATTCAGATGCTTGATTATTTTCTAAAGTGATATAGAAATATTTCAAATGCAGAATTCTTAGGGAGAAAAAAATAACAAAAACTGAATTATGCTAAGTGAGAGAACATCCAGCTCACTTCTGGCATAAGGTGGAAAATATGAGGGATAATGACAATTATCCCAAATTCCATTTCAATTCAGATATTTATAAAACCTTCCACTAGGCATAGAGAATACTAAACAAAGGGAAAAAACAGTCCTTGGCCTGAAGTGGCTTTCTTTCTTCTGAGATATTACAAAAAGCACACAAATAAGTAAATATTTAAATGCTCTAATGGATCTATGACTACACCAATTTAAATGTTCCCTCCAGTGATGCTGATCACAATCTATCTATGCCTACCTATGCTTTTGTCTTTGTCTTCCCCTAAATTTTCATGGAGTCATACACCCAACATAGTCAGAATGCTTTCCTCTTTTCTCCTGTCCACCACCTCACCCTCTCCACATGACCAACCTAACTTCTCCTGAAATACAATAGTATTCATGTAAGTCAAGAAGGTAAAGGCAAGAGATATGGTGGAAATAGAATCAGTAAGGCTTAACTATTAGTTGTAAGGGGGAGCAAATGAGAGAGCAATATTGAGGATTACCCTGAGTTTTTTTAACATGAGTGACAGAAAAGTTGAAAGGGGCTTTCGCAGAAATAAGAAAAACAGGAGAAAGAATAGTATCTAGGTCAGGACTAATTTATAGTGGCCCAATAGTTTAGGCACAGGGTTAGAATACAATGAAACATTCTTGGACCATAAAATTTTGAATAAAAATATTTACTTAAGTTAGTTTTTTATTTTTCTGACCAGATCCTATTACTTTGGCAAATGCTGTCACCCTCTGCTTCTGTCAAAAGATAACTTGCTCTTCTACTTCACAGAGAAGATAGAGGTCTTCAGGATCCAGCTTCCTCACTTTCTTCCCCTCTGTCTCAAAAGTCTATGTAACCACACTTTTCTGATCCTCTTAAAATGCATCCATATTCTTCAACTTCATCCCTCTTTTTTGTAGAGGAATCTGTGTGTCTTATCATTTACAAAGTGAATTTATCTACCACTTCAGATTAACTAGTTCCTCCATTTTATCTTTTGACCCTATTCTCCCATTTTCTTCAGAAATTTATTCCATTAATTGCCCAATTGCCCTCCTTTTCAAATGTTACATCTGTCTCATTATTAGCACTTTCCTGGGACTACAAAATTGTTCAGATCATCCCACCTCCTCTAAAAAATTCCTTCCAATAACACAATTTTCCCTTCAAGACACTATCCCATCCTTTCTTTTCATTGCCATACATTTTTTAAATATGTTATTCTAAGTACCTACATTATTCATCAATGATTCACTCTTTCATCCCTTCCTATATGGCTTTCACACTCATCATGACTGAAACTGTTCTTTTTTCAAACACAACCAACCACTTAATTATCAAATATATTAGTCTTTAGAATTGGCTTATTATTAGTAGCATGGTCACCATAGCATCTTCTTCAATTTTCTTCTTCCTGAGATTTTGAGGCACTATACTGTTTTGGGTTTCCTCCTCTTACCTCTCTATTCTTCACTGACTTGTTCCATAACATCTATACAATAAATGGATATCTTTAAATCTTTCACTTCAGTCTTCATTTCATATAGATAGATATAGATATAGATATAGATATAGATATAGATATAGATATAGATATAGATGATATAGTATCTGGATAACTCTCTTCCAAGAGCTGTCATTTCTCTGATATCTGTATTACTCTGAATCATAGAACTAAGACTACTTGACCTCTTCTCACCATCATCACCCTGTCCAAAATTTTCCTGACATTCTCCCTAATTATATCCCTTTCCTTGTCTTGTTTAGTTCTGCTTTGGAGATATTAGTCCTCACCCTAGTGTGAGGCTTCCCTAAGTGTCTTTCCTTATCATCCCTGCCTCTTGTTCTCTTTAGTGTCTCTTTAGTTCTGCCTTGTGCCTTTGTTTCCCCAGAACTAATTATGTTACTCTATACATAGTAAGTACTTTATAAATGTCTATTAAATTGATTTGAATATTATCAGTTAAATAGTGAATTAAAGTGAGAGATAGGAATTCATGTCTTTCAACTCAATCCAGTGCTCTTCATAGCATGCTATATTAAAAATAATTTGAGAATTCATGAAAAATAACTACTATGCTATAATGAAAATATTACTCATGGAACTAGGAAAGAAAGACGGATGAAAAAGAGAGAGAGACAGAGCCAGAGAGATTAAAAGGGAAGGAGGCAGGAAGAGTACAAGCATTTATTAGGTACTTACTTTTTGCCAAATACTATGTTAATTTCATCACATGTATTATATCATTTGATTCTCACAATATCCTTGTAGGTTAGATGCTATTATTATTTCCTTTTTATAGTTCAGGAAACTGAGGCAAAGGTTAAATGATTCCATCAGGGTCACAAAGCTAGTAAATATACCATGCCCAGAGCTCTATTGATCCTTTGCTCTGTCATGAGCTCACTGTACAACACTGAGTAAGCATTTAAAATTTTCTCTGCCTGATTTTACTTCTGTCAAGGGAAGATAAAAAGTGTCTGTCCTAGTTTCATCATAAAGGTAATGTGAAGTTCAAAAAAATGTCTGTGTAAGTGATTGGTACTTGCAGAGAAGGAGATAAAATGGGTAATGCTATTAAAGAGGAAAAAAAGGAACAGGTGCAGAAGATCCCATAAGAATTCAAAAAGTCATTCCAGGATATAGAAGACACAGAAGACAGTCATGGTTATAGGCTACATGGAACTTAATGGAGCAAGAGAATTCCAGCAAAAGCAACAACCATAGTAGATCTATGTGAGTTTAAATATTTCCATGAGGAAATGTTCAGGGGATAAGGTGAATGACATCTCTCATCTGAGAATGAGAACACTGAAAAAAAGGATATAATATTGGAAACAAAAAGATAAGGAATAAGTAAGTATTGAATTAAACTCTTTGTTTTCTATGAAAGCTAAAGAAAAGGATGAGAGAAAGTGACAAAGTAAGAAAAACTAAGAAAAAACAATGCATCCATCCAGAAGTATGACAACAGGAGGATCTCTTAAAAAAATTCATCATGAATATAATGATGGATGCTCTCTTCAACTGATGATGAAAAAACATCACTCAGTTATTCAGCAAAAAATGTATAGTGACAATAGTGATACACTTCCATAAAAAAGTACCTAAGGACATATTTTCAATATGTCATAAACTTTCCATATCTTCTTTTTTAGTCAAGAGTCTTTATGTCCACCACCAATAGGATGTGTTCCACTTTCACTCTGATTAAATTATAGTGGTTTGACCCACTTGGCCTTCTTGATATCTTTCATACATGACACTCCATCTTTTGTCCTGATACCTTTTTTTGTTTGTTTATTTTTTCCACAACTAGGACACAGTCTTTTCCCACATTATTTCTTAAAATTCCTAAGTTTCCTTCAAGGTCCTGATGAAGCAGCACCTTCTACATGAGGCCTTCCCTGACCACATGACCCTCTCCATAACTCTTAGGACCTTCCCTCTGCTCTGAAGCATACATGGTGCCCCAAACAACAATAAGCCAAAAGTTTCTTGAGGGCAGGAACTTTTTAATTTTGTCTTTGTATAACCAAGTGCCTGCCACATAATAAGTCCTTATGTATTATTATTAAATAAAATATCATTAAATACTCAATTCATATTAAGTGGCAATCATAAAATAAAAGAAGCACTGTGTCCATTCACTTCATGCTTATAAACTACCACTTTGAGGCTTTTTTATATTTTGTATTTTGCTTCCTACTACCATCTTTCTGTCAGCCTAGCTTACTGTTCTTTTTCCTGTTACTCAAGTTTTGGTTTCTGGTTCCTGCAGCCATGTGTCCCAGACTCTAACATAGCCTTCCAACATAGAGTCTAGGTATGTTTATCTGCTCCTCTCTGCCAGCATTGATGTTCTGGAGTTGAGAATCTACTTTTCAACTGGACCTTTGGTACTCATTGGTCTTGATTCTCTTCCCCTCTGACCATGACTCTTTCTAAATCAAGCCCAGGGATAGATATATGTCTGATCTAACCAACTGCCTGGTCTTGATTTCTTCTAATTTGTCATATTCTGTCACTATAAAAGTCTTGGGATCGAAATAGTACTGCAAATTAAAGAGTTGGGTTAGGTCAGAAGAAAAACTGGATTTAATTTAAAATACATATTAAGAGACAAAAGGAATAGGCCTTCTAGTAGAATTCTGTGGTAATTCTACTTGTAGGAAGGGAACAAAGTTTAAGGCTCTATTCATTCTTACTAGGAAGGAAATTGTGCTCATAGGAGGCATTGCCAACTGGTTCAAAAGAGTCTTTGGTATTTTAGCCATTCCGATTAAAAAAATAGACTAGTTGAGGGAACACCAATGAAAATAAGTGAAGTAATACAGTCATAAAAGAGGGATTATTAAGTAATTACTATGAGTCAGGCACTGTGCTGGGGATACAAAAACAAAAAAGACAATCTCTGTCTTCAAGGAGTTTATAGTCTAATGAGGAAAGATAATACCTGTAGGGTTGAGGTATGATAGGGGGTGACCAACAGATCTAAGACTTAAAAAAATAAGCAAAATCTCATGTATAAAAAGGGACCAATGAGTGGAATCCAAGATTCTGATGGGAAGGGAATAAGATAATGGTTACAGAGAATGAGGTTAACCACCAATCAGGTATTCTTCACTAGGGGCAGAGAAGAGTCATGACTAACTTAGATATTACTCAAATATACAGGCACATATGACTAAAGAAAGTTTCTGAGTAAGTGTAAAGAACAATATGCAAAATTAATACAATCATGTAAACAATAAAACAAA
>NW_025362734.1:0-6607 GCF_016433145.1 Gracilinanus agilis
CCATCAGTTCCAGAGATCAGTATAGATCTCCAGAGCTACTTGTCTGTAATATAGATATTATTTCCCCAAGTTACCCAAATGGAGAAGAGAGAACAGGAACAAATAGCCAGGGACAAGCTTGAAGTATGTCAGCCACCACACAAGAACACAGTCAGATCAGGACCGAGGGTATGATCACTGGGACTTTGTAGCAGAGCCCCAGATTTCCAGGCACCAGCATCACAACTCCTTTCCCTACCCAGCTATACCCCATGGGGAAGGCTTGGTCTTATCTCACTTCCTTGCTGATTCAGGAGCTTAGGAGTATTGGGGGGGGGTTGTGTCCTCTTCCTTGCTCCTGTTAATCACAACTCAGTTGAATTCCCCAGGTGCAAAAAGTTGCTTTGGACAGGCATTCATAATTATCTTTGGTTTTAGAAGAAATGTTTTCAAACAGTTTGAAATAGAATCAGAGAAAATGTCAGAAGTATTATTCCCTTTAGAGCTTTGCATAAAGCACCACAATGTCCCCGCTACCCCCAACCCTTCCTCCGTCTTACCAGTACCCCCAAAGTCTTCATGCAAAGATATTCAATTAATTCAGTCTTTTAAGACTGCTGAAGATCAGTACACGAGGGATGGTAAAGAGGGCTGCAGGAGACAAAAACTAGCTCTTGTTATTGCTCAGTTGTTTTCATTTATATTTGTTATATCTGACTCTTCATGACCCCGTTTGGGATTTTCTTGGCAAAGATGCTGGAGTGGTTTGCCATGTCCTTCTCCAGCTCCTTTTACAGATGAAGAGACCAGGGTAAATAGGGTTAAGTGACTTGTCCAGGGTCCCACAGCTAGTAAGTGTTTGAGGCTGGATTCAAATTCATGCCTTCCTGATTCCAGGCTGGGCACGTATCTGCTGTGCCACCTAGAAGCTAGTACAAGATTTTCAGTATAACTGAGTACACGTTTCTATCTGGCTGAAAGCAAGAAGACAAGATTGTGGATTTAGAACGTTCCTCTTTTCTGATGAAATCCATTCAGGATCAGCTCTTATCTACTGGCATGCAAACTAACCGAAATATAGCCTTGACCTTCTAGAAGTGATGGATTGCTCCCTTAGAGAGTGTATCTGTATGGCTTTATGATTTGCAAAGGATCCAAGAATTGCTGTGTCATTCTAGAGATAGGGAAACTTAGGAGGCACAAATACATGAGAGAGGGGTTTGCTTTGATATTATATAAGTGTATTTCCATGCAGGGAGCCTGCTATGGGTTTAAAGACACTCAGGGAAGAAAAAGAGAAGGAATAAGTATTTATATATAGCACCTGCTATATGCCAGGCATTATGCTCAATGCTCCTACAAATATTATTTCCTTTGAACCTCTCAACAACCTTGTGAGGAAGGTGCTCTTGTTATCCCCATTTTATAGTTGAGAAAACTAAGGCAAATAGAGGTTAAGTCACACAAGGTCACACAGCTTATATGTATTTGAGACCAGATTTGAATAAGGATCCCCCTGAATCCAGGTCCAGTGTTCTATCCATTGTGCCACCAGCTTCCTCTAGTTTCAAACAATACTGGAGTTTGACTACTCCCTGCCCAGTCATCAGGTTGGAATGGTTGGGTGACTCTTCCTCTCATCTTTCTGCACCAAGGCTGAGTGTAGCAGGAACCCATCACAAATGGAAAAAAAATCATAGAATTGTACCTTTGGAAGAGAAGTCCCCAACCCCTACCTGAATAGGAATCCCTTCTACAATGGGTCTGACAAGAAGTCATGCCACCTCTCCTGGCACATTTCTAGGAATGAGGAACACCTACAGATTTTGTTACTGGTCAGCTCTGGCTGTCAGAAGCTCTCACTGATATGACTTGCACCCCTCTGTACCCCTTCTCTCTTGAGGCTAAGGAGGATAATGAATCCCTTTTCAAATACTTGAGAACAAATGAAATGCCCTCCAAAGCTTTGTTTCTCGAGACTGCTAGCCATTGTTGGGAGACTTTGGAACGTATTAAAGGTGCCACAGGACTGGGTTTTAGTTTTTTTTAAAGGGGTTCACAAATTATAACCTGGTGATCTTGACTTTGACTTAAGCCAGGAATCTCTAATAATTAAATAATTAAAATTATTAGCTTTTTTTTTTAAGCTCTTACCTTCTGTCTTGGTATCAGCTCTAAGATAGAAGAGTGGCAAGGGCTAGCCAATTGGGGTTAAGTGGCTTACCCAGAGTTGCACAGCTGAGAAGTGTCTGCGGCTACCTTGAACCCAGGTCCTCCCAACTTCAGGCCTGGCACTCTATCCACCGTGCTACTTTGCTGCTTCATATTTTCCCCCAAGAAATAATTGAGTTTTGCCATTCAACACCTAACAGAACTCATTTGCAACTGCTAAAGATCTCAATTTCTCAAGTAAGTCAGTCTACAGCCCCATTAACCCTCTGTTTTCATAGGGTAATCTCCTTTGAAAATGTCTAGAACAGGGGGCAGCTGGGTGGCTCAGTGGACTGAGAGCCAGACTTAGAGATGGAAGGTCCCAGGTTCAAATCTGACCTCACACACTTCCTAGCTGGGTGACCCTGGGCAAGTCACTTAACCCCCATTATCTGGCCCCTAGCACTCTTCTGCCTTGGAACCAATATAAAGTATGGATTCTAAGATGGAAGGTAAGGGTTTTAGAAAAAAAATTCCTAGAACACAGCTGAGAATCAGGCTTAGAGATAGAGGTCCTAGGTTCAAATCTGGCCTCAGACACTTCCTAGTTGTACCTCTGGGCAAGTCACTTAACCCCAAGTATTAAAGTATTTAAATAATAATTTTTTATCAGTGACTTAGATAAAGATATAGATAACAGGCTTGTCATATTTTTGTAAGACACAAAGCTTGGAGCAGGGGTGTACTAGAGCTAGCTCAAAGTAGCTCAGCAATGCTGAATGTTAAATTCAGTGTAAGCACTTTAACTTAGAAATCACTACAAATCCAGGCTTGTTTTTTTTTTTTTTATCATTTTTTTGATTGTCTTGACTTAAGAAGGAGATAGAGAAAATGTTAATTATACAGATTAAGCTTAAAAGTCTATGCAGCTGGTTATTAACCATTTACCTGCATATCTCTGGCTGGGAGAGATAGATATGGAATGAGAAAGTCAGGACCATCGCTCAGAAGCCTTCTCATCTCCACCGAGATCTGCCTAGTGTGGAACACTTGTCTGAATCGAAAAAGATGGATTTATATAGCATATAAAGTTCCACACTTGGGGTTCAGAAAGTCAACCTCCCAGGTATGGGATAGAAAAAGTGTGTGGCCATAGACAATAGCTTCCATGGAAAAGATCTTGGAGTCTCAGTGGGCTACAAGTTAAAATATAAATCAGCATCATGCTATGGCTGCCATGAAAGCTAACGAAGTCTTAGCCTGTGTGGAGAGGCAGAACGAGGGAAGTCACAGCTCTGCTATACTTTTCTCTGGTCAGATGGCATCAGTGGTCATGGATTCAGAGCCAAAGACCACATTTTAGGAAGGACATTGATGAATCGGAGCTCATTCAGAAGAGGGTGACCAAGATGCTCCAGGGTCTAAAGATCATGCCACACGAGGATTGGCCAAAGTAAGAGGGGATGCTTAACCTGGAAAAGAGAAGACCTGCCAAGGGCTTGGAGAGTTAGAGGAATGATATGGATGGATGGCTAGCTTCAAATACTCTTGGAGGCGTCATGTGGAAGAAGGATTCTATTTGTTACTCTTGGCAGAAGGGGGCAGTAATGTGGAATAGTTGTGGAGAGGCGGATTTTGGCTTTATGTAAAGCAAAATCTGCCTGAGAATTGGAATAGACCCAAAATAAAATGGGTCCCCTCCAGATGTAGTAGATTCCATTTCACTGGAGGATTTCAGGCAAAGGTTAGGTGACCAGATCCTGGCAGTGGTATAGAAAGGATTCTTGTCCAGGTATGATTTGAACTAGGTGTCTTCTGATGCCAGTCAGTCATTCAGGTGACAGACATTTTATTAGGCACTTAACTAGGCACCAAGTGTGCTATAGGAGCCACAGATACAAAGAAAGTAAAAAAAAGAGTACACATTCTATTGGATGAAGCAACATGCAAAAAACCAAAACCCCAGACATATCAGTATCAAAAAAGTATACATATCATTACAATGTATTTATGTGTTTGCGGGGGGTAGCTATGGTGGATAGAGTGCTGGGTCCAGAGTCAAGAAGATTCAGCTTCCTGAGTTCAAAGCCAGCCTCAGACACTCCCTGGCTGTGTGAACCTGGGCAAGTCATTTATCCTATTTGCCTCAGTTTCATTATCTTTAAAATGAACTGAAGTGGGAAATGGCAAACTATTCCAATATCCTTGCCAAGAAAACTGCAAATGGAGTTATCAAAAGTTGGGCATGAGGGGCAGCTGGGTAGCTCAGTGGAGTGAGAGCCAGGCCTAGAGACAGGAGGTCCTAGGTTTAAACCCGGCCTCAGCCACTTCCCAGCTGTGTGACCCTGGGCAAGTCACTTGACCCCCATTGCCCACCCTTATCACTCTTCCACCTATGAGACAATACACCAAAGTTAAGGGTCTAAAAAAAAAAAGTTGGGCATGACTGCAAAACTACTAAACAACAATATATGCATGTGTATAGAAAGATATGGATACCCCCATCTGATTCTCTGTCTTTCAGTCTCTCTGTCTCTCTGTCTCTCTCTCTGTCTCTCTCTTTTTCTATCCTCTCTCTGTTTCTGTCTCTGTCTCTCTCTTCTTTCTCCTCTCTGTCTCTTTGTCTCTGTCTTTGTCTCCTTTCTTCTTTCTGTCTGTCTGTCTCTGTCTCTGTCTCTCTGACTGTTTCCCTGTCTCTGTCTCTGTCTCTCTCTCAGAGCCTGTTCTCATTAATTGTGGTAGTTATATTCTATAAGGTCGAAGTGAACACTGAATTAACAGAAATTGAGCCATTGCCCCTCAGGGAAACACAGATTTCAGCTACTCTTAGCCTCTGGTCACAACATTTACTTTAGCACTTTTTGGAGTGGCCATATGTACAGATTGGCAAATTTCCTCTTTCTTTTTCTGGATATACTCTATAGTTGATTCATTAACACTGAACTCATGGCCAATAGCACTTCTGCCTCATGCCTGGATGAAGCTTATTTAACACACGTATTTTCTCCATGAGGCACATCACAGCCGTCTACTGCTTACGAACACTAGACAACACTTCAGCAGTGCTCGGAGGCCATTTTAAACAGTGAAATCATCAACAAAATGTACCAAAAGGTGGGAAAATGTGGCACTAAATAGACAGCAAAAAGGACACTTGTTTATATTATGAGAGTTGAAATGAAAATGCAGAGCATTGTCTTGTTTGGCCTCAGCTGGGAATGTGCATTGAGCAACTGAAATTTTTCTTCCGCTTTGCACGCATGTCCTCGAATGACTGCCAAAAACATAGCAAGTATTGATTTGGGGGTTACACATACAAGCGAGTAGGAGAATTCCCAAATACAGTCTGTGAATGAGGTTTGACTGTCTGTGTATACACACACATGTGGGTATACACACATACATATATACATATATATATATATGTACACACACAGATATCCATACACAAACATATGAAAAGGTCTTTGCCTATTTCCCTGTTGAATTTAAAGTATTACAATACCAAATTCCTTGGGTGTATCTATGTATTATGTATTTGTGAGTATGTGTTTAAACAATCTTTTATCTGGTACAGCTAAGAGTTTAGTTGATGTAATGCTCCCCCTAATCCCTTTTACTTCCTCCCTTCCCTTCCAATTCTGAGGTCCTGATTCTATGTGCCTAGAGGAGGGGATGGAGGATTAGGGATGGAGTGGGAGTAACGGGGAAGGAAAAATTAAGAGAAACTCTTCCACCCACTATTCTGGGGCAGATTGAAGAAGTGATTTTAGAGTCAGCAGGAAATCTTTCCAGAGTCCTGCTAAGACAGGATCTAAGTCACAAAGTAAATTAGAGACAAGTTTAGAGTGAACACCAGGCTTAGAGATACCTACTGCCACCCAGGACTTATGAATGAGATCTCAAATTTGAGCAGCAGCCAATAGAGAGAAGGGCATAATGAGGGAATGTGGTCAGCTTGGGTTTGGCAAACAACAGAGGAAAACATAACTTTTTTTCCTACCCCTAGAGAATCTAATTTGCAACCACTTAAGCCAAATGTAGTTTGAGGTTTGGATGAAGAATATTTTCCCAGTGGTTCCAAGCAGTAAAACTAGAAGCAATGAATCCTTTTCAAGTCTTCTGAACACTTCAGTGTGAACACTGGTGAGAAGATAGGGGAAAGGAAAGAAGGTTGGGAGTGATAACTTCTAATTTTACCTATTGAAGAGAATTGGAACTTGGTAGCTTAGCAAATGTTTGCACAGGCTATTTGTACCTGACCTTCCCAGAGCCTTCCCAGCTCTTATTGGTCTAATCAGCCAACGTTGAACACACTTCACATCAACCCCAACATAGTCATGCCATTTTGGTCCTCTTCCAGTACAAAGGACAACAACTAGTTATCTCCCTTCCCTCTCCCAATCCCTTCTAACCCCATACAATTTTTAGAGTTACATATCCCATGTAGTATATCAGTGGTTCCCAAACTTTTTTG
>NW_025362735.1:0-2383 GCF_016433145.1 Gracilinanus agilis
ATATATATGTATGTATGTATATATAAGCTATATACAGGATAAATTAAGAAATAATTAGTAGGGAAGGCACTGGATTTAAGAGCAATTGGGAAAGGCTTTCTGTAAAAGGTGAGGTTTAAAGGAGGAGACTTAAAGGAAGTCAGGAAGGTCAGTCAGGTGGACATGAAGAGGGAGATAATGGACTCATGCAAAATTATAGGGCATGAAGATGGGACAAAACGCATTTTTTCATCCCAGGTGCAAAAATGTAGAGGGTGGTGACTTAGAGGACCTTAGTTCACATCCTACTTCAGATGATGCTCACTGCCTATGTGACCTTGGGTGTCACAATCTCCCTGGCTTCAGTTTTGTTCTCTATAAAAGAAGAGAGTCAGACTAGATGCCACTGAGTTTCCTTCAAACCCTAGATCTACGATCCCATAAGCATTTTCAACCTTCCATCAGTGTAGAAACAGCCTAACTTAACACAAAAATAATAACATGATAAAACTTAACAGCAAGAATAATTAAAATAGGAAGCTTTAGACAGTCAGTGGTGACACACGGGCTCTCCAGAAGAAAGCAGGTACCCATGACGCACTTTTCAGTTTAATCCACATTGTTAACATTTTCTCCAACGTTAACTTTCTTAAGTCGAACAAAACCCCAAACAATAAATTAAACGCTTCCTAATATGGAGCATTTGCCAAACTCCAAAGTGTAAATGCTCAAACTGGTCATTGAATAAGGAGTTCTTGAGTTTGAGCTTTCCCCCAGCCCAGCTCTGGCTCCAGAAGGCATGGCTGATGGCTGTACCCCAGGGGAGCTATTCCGCTGCCTGACAGCCCCTCCACATTTCTCACTGCTGGCCCCGCTTATGTTTTGTGCTACTTGCTGTCAAGTGAGGAGAAGCCCCATTACGTGCCTTCACGATCTAAGTAGTAGGAAAGGCGGCCACACTCCCAGGACCCAGTCTCCGCGTTGAACACTGTGTTGAAGCGCAGCAGGCACAGCTCAAACGTGGCCCCTTTCAAGAGAGAAATCTGGTCCTCAATAGGCAGTTCTCTGGGAGAAGGGAGGGAGAACACAGCTGTTCATTACTCAGGTATTATTGTTAAGGGTCCACCCTTAGCATGCCCCGTTCTAGATTGTAAGCTCTCTGAAGGTAGGCTTTGGGGCTCACACTTCTCTGTAGCCGCCATAGAAACTAGAGTCTCAGACAAGGTTAAGAACTCCATGCTATAAAACACTGCTTGATATCTGCTGGGTACGGAGCATTGTGCCAGGTGCTAGGGAGTTACAAAAGCTTCACTGATGAACTTGAAATCTGGAAGCAATTTTATTTTCTAAACTCTTCCCTTCTGTCTTAGAATCAGTACCGTGTATTGGTTCCAAGCCAGAAGAGCAATAAGAACTAGGCAACTGGGGTTGAGTGACTTGCCCAGGGTCACACAGCTAGGAAGTATCTGAGGCCAAATTTGAATCCAGGACCTCCCATCTCTGGATCTGGTTCTCAATCCACTATGCCACCCATCTGGCCCCAAAGCAATTGTTTACTGATTCCCATACTGTACAGAGCCCTTTTCCCTCCAACTAGGTGGCACAGTGGATAGAGCACTGGATCTGGAGTCAGGAAGGTCTGAAGAAGGTCAGTGTGCCCTGCTTACCACTCCAGAGACCAGAGAGAGGAAGTATCCTTCAGAATGCTCTGATGGGTGGGGAATCTACTTTAGAAATAAATAAATAAATGTCAGCAAATAGTCTCAAAGTTCCCATATCTTCATGGGGAAAACCTGAATCCTGGCCAGCCAAGAACCTCAAGGTGAGCCTTGAAGATACTGATAGGTCATCCACGTTCAGAGGAATGAAGGTCACCTTGGAGCCCTTTAATCTCTGGCCTTCCTAATTCCCCTGGAACTTAGCATAGTCACGTAGCACCACACACACACACACACACACACACATGATGATCAACTGACCAATACCATTTTCTTCCCCTTTCTCTACTGTCTTTCCCCAGTGGGTCTCCTTGTCTTACCGGAAATAGGAGATGACTTTAGCAAAATTGATGATGCCTTTGAACATGTAGGTTGACATGTCAGCCATGTGGGGCAACAAAGAAATGATCTCTTTCCCCGATCCGTTTGCTGGGGGCTTGTAGTTCCAGACACTGCCATCCTCACCCTGCAGCCGTAGAGAGATGGGGCAGAGCTCTTTGGTGATGTTGCTCAACTTGGCAGCGTTTTCCTCTGAACTGGCAACAATGGACTTGAGGAACTCGGGATCATTGTTCTGTACCTCTGGCAGCTGGGAAATAGATTGTTACAGCAGAAGGGAAGGAAGTGGGGGAGAAGGGAGGAAGAGGAAAGGAAGGGAAGGGAAGGGAAGGGAAGGGAAGGGAAGG
>NW_025362736.1:0-3445 GCF_016433145.1 Gracilinanus agilis
CTCTCTCTCTCTCTCTCTCTCTCTCTCTCTGCCTCTGTCTTTCTGTCTCTATCTCTCTCACTTTCTTTTTTGCATTTTCATTGCTTAGCCCATATCCAGACACATAATAGACAATAGATGCTAGCTAATTCTGAGGCATTTGTTACTAAAATAATCAACATACCTACCTTTTCTTTATATTTCCCTTGCTTTTCTATTAACTTTCATCACTTATTTGGTTACTTAACCCTATGAATATAACTCTGAAACTCAGATACCCTCTACCAAGACACATGGAAATTAGACTTCAAGATGGAAACCTTATCAATGCCTTCAACCTCCATCCCTACGTATTTCTACAGAACCAGATTTGACCAAAAAATAAACTAACAACAACAAAAAGGCAATCAATGCTCTGCCAATTACTCATGATTACACACAAAATGTGTAACAGAATATTTAAAAAACAAACATATTCGGCCAATGAAATTTAAGATTTTACAAGTATTTAAATGCTGTTTTACTCTATATGAATTTTTATAAAAATAACAATAGCTTTGACCATGTATTAGGGCATAAAACCTCTTAAACAAATGGAAAAAAGAAATACAGAGACATAGCAGAACCTTTGGGATTCAATTCAAATTTCCCTAAAGGGAAATTTATATAAGTAAATACTTTCATCAATAAAAGAGAAGGGAAAATAGATTAATGAATTGGACATGAAAATTAAAAAGCAAATAATCAAGAAGACAATCTGAAAAATCAAAGATTAACAAACATGACAGCCAAAAAAACCACCTCTCACTAAATTGCTAAAAGCAAAAATTAAAAAATCATAAAACAACACCTTAGGAGGTTAAAAAAAGTAATGTTTGGTTAATTCTTTGTGAATTCATTTTAAAAATTGATAGTAAATTCAAATTAAAAGTATCAAAAATGGAAAAAAGTATTCACAGAAAAGAAATCATTAGAAGCTAACTTGCCTAATAATATATCAACAACACTGATAATTCAAATGAAATGGATGGATATTTATAAAAATGTGAGATAGTTTAATAGAATAAGAAATAAAGAAGTTAAATAATGTAACATTAGAAAAAGAAAATTCTTAAAACTCATAAATAAACTCCTAAGGAAAAGTTTCTCCAGGATGTAAAGGATTTATAAGTTAATTCAACACATTCAATGCTATAAAACATTCACAGTTAATTAATTCCTATGCTACATAAACAGCTTTTACAAATAGTAAATAAATTGTTTCTACCAAATTTATACTATAGGAGTATGATTTTCATATCTAAACAAAGGGGAAACAAATCAGAGAAAGAAACTTATAGACCAATATCCCTAAGTGAATATAAACAAATATTAGCAAAGAGCATCTAGCAGCATATTAAAAATATTGTGCATTATGAAGAGTTTGGATTTATACTAGGAATGTTGGTTAATTCAATATTAGAAATATCATAACCAGAGAAGATCAGATTAATAACAAAAACAATTAAATCATATGGCTACATCAATATATATAGAAAAAAATTTTGATAGAATTGCAACACTCATGAATAAAATATGAAAAAGCATAGGAACAAATGGATCTTTCATTAATATGATAAATACGATCTATCTAAATCAAAGAGCTAGTTTTATCTCTCATAAACAAATGCTAAGGCCTTTTTAATAGGAGAAAGAATAAAAGATGTCCATTGTTACTACTATGTAATATAGTACTAGAAATTGTAAATACAACAAGTAAACAAGAAAAATAGTTCAGGGAATAAGTGTAGGCAAAGAATGAATGAAGCTGTCATTCTTTTAGACCACAGAATGGTCTACTTAGAGGATCCTAAAGATTCAACTAAAATAATTGAAAAACATGTTGGCAAAGTAGCTGACACAAATGGTTAAACTTTCTGCATATTATCAACTGTACAATGAAGGAAGAGAAAGAGAAAAAAATTCGATTCAAAATAACTATGGAATGTTTAAACTGTTTTGGAGACCATATTTCATGATATATACTAGAATTTTATAGATACAATTCTATCTTTAAAAATGATAATAATCATAAATAACATTGTTGGGCTATGGCCAGTATGATACAAAATGAAAAAGCTACTATTTAGTCAGTGGACTAATAATCAAATTTTGAAAGGATTGCTTTATAGAAAACATTGCTATAGGATTTGTGATTTCACTAGCTTAGGGATCTCTGGAAGGTGAATAACTTACCTCTATCAATTCAAGTAGACTTGTTCTCAGCATTGCAAAGTTTTAGAGGATTCCTAGAGTTAGTGTTGTCATAGTTGAATAGAAATAGCAACTAATATGCTATACATAAGGATCCCTGCAGGCCACTTACTGACATTTTTTAAAAAGCCATATTGGCTATGTTTTATTATATTTTTATTGATTTTGTTAAATATTTCACAATAATATATTAATCTCATTCAAAATTGGTCAGGACTGTTGGGGGTTGCAGGTAACCTGTGGACAGCATACCTATAATCAAGAGCTTAAACTACTTTTCCAGTGGAATGCAGTTATTATTTGTCAGAGATGAGACTTGATTTCCTGTTTTTTATGCCAGCTTTCTATCCATTAAACCATGATATCACTCTAATTTTATGGACCCCCAAAATAGTAATAATAACAATTCTCATATGAAGGAACAAAAAAATGAAGAATCTCAAGGAAATAATGGGAAAGTAGGAAGGGAGATGACCTTATACAACCAGATCACGAACTTTACTACAAAGAAATTATCAAGAATTATATGGTATATAATGGCAATCAATTATGGTATTGATTAAAAATTCTAAAGTTGGTCAATGGGAGAGATTAGGAACACAAATAATCCTAGTAGCATAATGGTTGATAAATCCAAAGACTAACTTCTGTGGTAGAAAATCACTATTCAGCCAATTGAATAGGCAGCTAGAAAGCATTGGAAAAAATTAAGTTTAGACTAGCGTCTTATACCATGGTTGTTGTTCAGTCATTTCAGTCAAATCTGACTCTTTCTGACCCATTGATGGTTTTCTTGGCAAAGATAACTGGAGTGGTTTGCCATTTGTTTCTCCAGCTCATTTTACAGATGAGGAACTGAGACAAAAAAAGTTGAATGACTTGTTCAGGTTCACATAACTAGTTAGTGTTTGATGCCAAAAATTTAAACTCCAATTTCAGGCCCCAGTACTCTATCCACTGAGACAGCTTAGCTGCTTATTTTATACCATAGTCTGTGAAACATATTATGTGTAAATATATATATATATACATATGTATATAGTTCCATATTTGTACACATAAATCTATATTAAATAGATAATAAACAATTTAGAGCAACAACTCTTAATTTGTTTCTGTGAACATTTAAAAAGTAACTATATGTCAATATAATTGGTTTTCTTTGGAAAGTGATGTATTTTATTTTTGTATTAAGAAACATTATTCTTTTTTT
>NW_025362737.1:0-3681 GCF_016433145.1 Gracilinanus agilis
GTGTTGGAGTCTGTGCATGTGTGCGCGCGCGCTCGTGTACTGGTGTTGGGGAAAGGGGTAGACAGAACCTGGAATGGTCCTCTAGCTTGGCAGTGGGAGGGAATGGCGCGGGGCTGCCCCGAGTGAATAGGTACCTCAGAGCTCAGCTTGCCCCTCTCTACTTCGGCCCGGTGCCTTTCTGCCCAGTGGGCCACAGGCGGTGGGCACGATGACCCTGAATCGCGGAGCTCAGCGGCGTTGCGGGGACCGTCGGCGGGGCAGCACGCCCTTCCTTACGCAGCAGCACCTGCACCGCCGCAGCATGCCGGTGGATGAGAGAGACCTTCAGGCGGCTCTGCCCGCCGGTCCCTTGGGCCAGCTGTCCAGTCTAGTGCGGCGCCCCTCCGGAAACCCCAGAGAGCCCAGCGACTGCTGGGCTTCGGGCTCCTCGGATTCCATCACCTCTTCGGGCAGCGAGTCTGACGGTCACTTGTACAAGGTGATACTTCTGGGCGAACGCGGGGTGGGCAAAACCAGCCTGGCCCGCATCTTCGGCGGCGTCGAGGATGGGCCCGAAGCCGAGGCCGCTGGTGAGTAGCGAGCGCAGCCGGGCCGGACAGGGCCGGACTGGGGGCGGGGTGGGGGGAATGAGGGGGATGAGGAGAGGAGGGAAGAGCCGGAGGCTTGTGGGAAACTGAACAGAAGAGAATTAGAAGAGAGTGTCAGAAAATATGGGGATGGAGAACTTGGAGAGAAGGAGAAAAAAAAGGAACTACTGTAAGCTCCTGGAGGCAGGAACTAGTCCTCCTTTTTTGACTTTGTATTCCCAGAGTCTCTCACAGCGTCTTACAATTAGCCGGTTCTTAAATGCCTGTTGAATTGAATTGAATTAGGAAGGGAAGGAATTAGGGGAGAGAAGAGGGAGACCATTGAGGGTCTTCAAATGGTGGCTGAGAATACCATAGAAGATATTCGGGATCAGGGAAAGAGAGGTTGATGGCAGCCCAGGTCCCTTTCCACTCTGAGATCATGGGAAAAGAGAAAAGATAATGTGTGAAGTGAGGAGAAGAAAGCAATGGTCAAAGAAGGAGGCTGGACTTTCTAGCAGGATTCAAATCTGACTCTTAGCTCTGAAATTCATCTAATGAAGGACCTTGGACAAATAACTTCCTTTCTCTGTAGCAGATTGGGTGGGACTAGAATCTAATCACTAGGCTTGTTGAAGGTTGCTCCTAGGTGAGATGTTCTTTAACCCTTAGGAGAGAAGAGATGGAAGAAAGGATAAACTCTCAGATTTGTAGAAAGGCTTGTATGAATGCCTGGAGAATTTGTCCATCTGTCCATCTCTTTGTTAGGGACGCTTAGGACTCGGGGAGGCAGAAACATCCCTAACCTTCTTGAAATGATGTGAGGAGCAACAAAACCCACTCTACTCCCAAGTCTTCCCCAGAGACAGGTTTTGGGGCTAGAGGGCTGGAAGTGAAAGTGTTGGGGGGTGGGGTGGGGGAGCCCATGTTGTGGATAGTCATATGAACTCCCACTTTGGAGCCCTGGAATCAGAAGATTTAGAGCTTGCAGAGACCCCAGAGATTATCTTGGGCAAACCCTTCATTTTACAGATCAGGAAACTGAGGCCCAGTGACAAAGAGGTAATTTTGTCTAAGTTTATAATGACAGTAAGGGTAGTGACAGGGTTTTAGCTGAGCTCTTTTGACTCCATATCCACTATTTTTAATAAAGGCATGTTGACTGACTGCTAGATCTTTCCATTGTCCCTTTTCAAAGAGGTCCATAGAGCTACAGGTAGCTGCCTTTCAGTGGTTTCTTAGGTAAGTTTAATGGTTGAGGCTCCATTTCTCACCATGAGCCTCTCCCTTGAAGGCCACTGCACCTGATATTAGTGAGTTCTGGGTATTGATTGATGGTAGATGGGATTTGGTAGAAGTGGGTATGGGTATTACAGGTCCAACCAGCTCAGCCCAATGCAAATCAGGAACTGTGACTTTCCTGCCATTGGGGAAGAAGGGTACCAGCTTGCAGAATTTATAAAGGCAATGTCCCCTGAGTCTGGACCAACCTATACTCTCTGCCACCAGAATCTTTACCCTTTATGGGGCCTTGTCTGTAAACCAAACTTCCAAGCCAGGCAAGTCCAGATCAGAGCCAGTATAGCATAGCAAATAGAGCACATCTAGACTCAGTGTTAAGAAGACTTGCCTTCAAATCCTACCTCACTTTTTTATTTTTATTTTATTATTTTAATTAAATATTCACTGTTTTATGTTTTAAATTTTATTTTTTAATTAAGTAAAATTTATTTTCCTTCTATACTTTCTACATTTAAAAAAGATAAGAGAAAAAAAACCCTTTCATATATGCAAAGTCAAGCAAAACAAATTCCGCATCCATCTTAGAATTGGTTCCAAAGCAAAAGAGTGGCAAGGGCTAAGCAATTGGTGCTAAGTGACTTACCCAGATTGGGACAGCTAGAAAGTGTCTGAGGCCAGATTTGAGCCCAGCATCTCCCCCTTCAGAACTGACTCTCTATCCACTGCCCCTTCAGACACTTAAACAGCCTATGGTCCTAGGCAAGTCACTTAATTTCTCTGGGCCTCAGTTTCTTCATCTGTAAATTGAAGAAGTTAAACTCAGACTTCTAGAGTTTCTTCTAGCTCTCAATCTATGATCCTATCCTTTCCTCCTGGGGCCTCAGCAGGCCACAGTGGGAGGAATAATTCGGAGAGCCCAGGGGCTTCTTCTTGGTTCATAAAGTAGCAATAGCAAAGGCCCTTCCCATCTTTGAGAGCCTGCCTGACTGAGGAGGAATATGTAGATAGGAATTATATTAGCCAAATAAGCAGGGGATTCCATTGTCTTAGAGAGAAGTGGGGGCTGATACCTTGTACCACTCATCATGTATCACACTGGAACAATGAAAAGCTGATGGGCTTCGTGCGCCAGACTTGCATGTCAGGCCATGTATCATCAGTAACAGTAGCAGGGATCGTGGGAATAATAAGGAAAAGAGATGGGGGGGAGGAGAGGTTAGGGGTCCAAGTGTAATAGAAAACAGATGGATAAATGGGAGGTTAGGGGTCCAGCTATAATAAGAAACAGAGGGTTGGATGGGGAGTTTTGGAATTCAGCTATAACAGAAAACAGGAATAGATAAGGAGTTTGGAGACCCAGCAATAAAGAAAAACAGGAATAGATGAAGATGTTAAGGGAACCGCTGTGACTAGAAACACTGGGATTGATAAGGACGTTAGGGAACTCATCCAGTGCAACAAGGATTTTTAAGTAGCTGGGCATTGGGGATACAGAGACAAAAAGAGACAGTGCCTGCCCTCAAAGCAGGTTAAATTACAATGGAAGGAAGTTGGCTATTATATATATATACTTTGTGTTTTTTATACATTTCGTGTATTTTTATTTTATATATTATTTTACTTGTATACATTATGTATAATTTATTGCATATGTATTTATGTATAATTTATATTATTTTATTATTATTATATCATTTATATTAAATTTATAGATTAAAGTATATGCTGATAATACCCAGAAAGAAGTGCCACGTTAGTAGTGGTTAAGCTGGGTTTTGAACCCAAGTCTTTTAACTTGGAGCCTAATACTTTTTGTGTTAAATATATATATTTTTATTTTATTTAATTGATTAATTAAGAAAATTTTTCCATG
>NW_025362738.1:0-1170 GCF_016433145.1 Gracilinanus agilis
CTTCTTCTACACTTGGACAATCCAAAAGATGTTCCCACTGTTAAAGAGACTAGAAACATTCCATTCCTTCCAGTATGATTCAGTTCTCACAAAATAGCTCTGTGAGTCTGAGAAACAATAGCATGCCCATTTCTTTCTCCTTTTTTGTTTCTGCTTTTAATTTCTTATTTATTTTTAACATTTTTTGAATTTTGAATTTCAAATTCACTCCCTCCCTCATCCATTAAGAATGCAAGTAAAATGATATAAGATATATATTGAATATCTATTCCAAAGATAAATAAATAAAGATCCAATGGCCTATATAAGGAAGCTAAGTAAGTGTTATTTGGCTCCCTCTGTTTCATTCTTTCTTACCACAAGGGTAACCATTTATAAAAGATGAGCTCAGGGCTCAAAAGAATTAACCCACCTTCCAGCACACCCATTTTACACTCAGGGAGTTTGTCAGTCTCCTGCTAGGCACTGACTCAATAATCCTATATCCTTATGAAGAAACATTCATCCAAAGATCTCTAAGCACTTGATACAAAATGTAACCTCACAACCCCTCTGGCAGCTATAGAGCTGAAAGAAAACAATTATCCACCATAGTAGAAGCTTTACATCCAGTGAAGAAATGGTGAAAAGTCTTTTTTAGGACAGAATAACAGTAGAGCCAAAGTTAAGCCTGTTTCCTACCCAAGTCAGGAGGAGGCAGTCAGTGCTACCATATCAAGGACTGGTATAGATAACCTCCAGAATCCAGCTCCAAAAGCTTTAATCTAGGCTGATATCTCTCAGTTGCAAATTTTGGCATTTATATAATGCTTTAAGGGATGCAAAGCACTTTACACATATTTCATCTGACCACACCAATGCTGTGACATATTATCATACTCACTTTATAGATGAAGAAACTGAGGCTTTGAAAGATTAAATTAATTGTCATGATCACACAATTCCTAAATACCGGAGACAAAATTAGAACTCAGGTCTCTTAACCAGCATTCTTTCCACTATCATGTGCTGCATTCCTCTGGGTGTTTATTCTTTGTAAGAAAATCAATTCCAGCCTTAAATTTAATATCAATCTGAATTTCAGAAGAAATTTAATATAAATATAAAATCTTTTACTATAGGCTCAAGAAATTAGATGTACAAATACAGGTTAGGGAGACACAGCTAATA
>NW_025362739.1:0-7828 GCF_016433145.1 Gracilinanus agilis
ATACATATTTAATGAATGAATGGAAATTCTCCTGTACCCTGACACAATAGTAATAATAGCAATAATAGCAGGTAGCATATAGCATTTTAAGGTTAGTGAAGCACTAATATATATGGGGGAGAGAGACACACAGACAGAAAGAGAGAGACAGAGAGAGGGAGAGGGAGAGGGAGAGACAGAAGGAGGGAGAGACACACATAGAGAGATAAACAGCAGAGACAGAGACACACACAGAGGGACACATAGAGAGACACACAGACAGAAAGGGAGAGACAGAGAAAGAGAGAGACAGAGAGAGGGAGAGGGAGAGACACACACAGAGAGATAAATGGCAGAAGAGAGACAGAGAGACAGAGAGAGACATGCACAGAGGGACACACAGAGAGACACACAGACAGAAAGAGACAGAGAGAGAAAGAGAGAGACAAAGAGAGGGAGAGGGAGAGACAGAAAGAGGGAGAGACACACACAGTGATAAACAGCAGAAGAGAGTCAGAGACAGAGAGGCAGAGAGGGACACACACAGAGGGACACACAAAGAGACACACAGACAGAAAGAGACATAGAGAAAGAGAGAGACAGAGAGAGGGAGAGACATAGAGAGAGAAACTGCAGAAGAGAGACAAGAGACAGAGAGACAGAGAGAGACAGAGAGATAGAGACAGAGACAGACAAAGAGAGACAGACAGAGATGGATAAAGATGACCTTATTTTACCCTCAGAACAACCTTGAGGTAGCTAAAATTATTAACCCCATTTTATAGATGAGGAAACTGAGAATGAGCAAGTTAAGTGACTTGCCCGCAGTTGTACACCTAGTCTCTGAGGCAAGATTTTAATTCCAGTCTTTCTTTTCCCCAAGCCAATCATTCATCCACTCTCCCTTCTAGCTAAATGATTAGGATAGCCTTCTTTCTTTTGTTGCAATTTGGTCTTCTCTAGAAGAGAAAGGGATGGGTATGCCAACTGCTAGATGGTAGTAAAAAATAAACTTATAAAGTCTTTGATTAGAAAGCAAAACTGCATGGTGGGAGTAATCAAAATAAATTATATTGTCATAAAGCAATTAGGAGAAAATTAGATAATCATAAGGTGATAAAAGCCTATTAGTTAAAGGGCCTAGAAAACACAGCAGGTTGCAAAAAATTAAATTCTCACACAGAAGTATGTCAAATATATGCAATGGTCTCTCCATGGGGGAAAATGAAATTGCATGTATATGTGAATAGTTAAAATAAAGGCCTGATTTTTTTGGGGGGAAAAAAAAAGCTTGTTGCAAATGAGACTCTCACCTTCCCATGGAGTTCATGGCATTCACTGTGCTAGACTCAGAGAACATTAGGTCTGGAAAGAACCTCAGAAGCTGACCAGTTCAATTGTCCTCAGATTACAAATGAGAACACTGGGGCCTCGGGTGACATGATTTGGGCAAGGTCACCTATCTAGTGAGTGGTAGCAGAAACAGGATCAGAACCAAGGTTATCTGTTCCCCCCCCCCCCCCCCCCCAGAATCTTTCTATTAAGCATTTACTGTGGCCCCTTGTGAATAAAATTACTCTCCATTATTCATAGAAGAATGTTTTCTTAGCATTTCCTTTTTGGGCAACACACTTAAAAAAAACCAACAACAACAACAACAACAAATAACCCTTACCATCTATCTTGGATTAGTTCCAAGGCAGAATAGTAGTAACAGCTAGGCACAATGGGGGTTAAGTGACTTGCCCAGGGTTACACAGCTAGAATATGTCTGAGGTCAAAATTGAACCCAGGACCTTCCCTCTCTAAGTTTGGCTTCCAATCCACTGAGTTACTAAGACACTTAAAAAAAATGTATTTGTGTTCTTGGAAACCACTCCCCTTGGGGAAGTGGCAGGAACCATGTTTCATCAGCCTCAATACATAAAGGTGAGTTTGCTAGGAATTACGTGGCAATTCTATTTCCACAGTATCACTCGCATCTATCCCTACCTTCCATATACATAGCCATCAAATGAGTTCAGTTTTTCATTATTTTCTCCTTGGCTATTGTAAGAATCTCCTAATTATTCTCTCTGCCTCTAAGTCTCTCTAAATTAGTTCATTCCAAAATTTTTTGTATTAATTAAATTTCAACTTTAAATTAGAATTAAAATTTAATTTTTAATTATTTTAATTTAAAGTTTTTAAAGTTAAATTAATTTTCAATTAAATTCAATTAAATAAATTAAATAACCTTCCCAACTTTAATCCTTTTAGAGGCTCCTTACTGCTTCAACCTCCCATTGAAGATGGCCTTCTGATTTGTCTTCAGTCTACCTTTCCCGACTCATTTTCATATTCCAGCCCTCTGGGCTGACTGTGTCCATCTGCCCACTCAACATTCCATCTCTAGCCTCTCTGCATTTGAATAAGCTGTCTTTCATGCCTGCAAAGCACTCCCTCCTTATCTGACCTTTCAGAATGCTTATATTACTGCTTAGCTTTTGGTTCCCACTTTCTTGGTGAAGCCTTCCTCCATCTCTTCAAAGCCATCTTCCTCCTCAAATTACCTTGTATTTGTTTATCTTTGCATGTCATATGTCATATGGTTTGCATACAGTCTTGGCACAAGACTATATCTATCTTCGAAGGGCTTGCCTAGCTAGAGTCCACTTTTTACCATCAGTAGGCTGTTCAGTTGGTGATGAACTCTTTGGCTATGGCAACCTATGAGAAGAAAAGAGAAAATTACCAAATGGTCCTTGGTCTTGCATAGCCCCTTTCCATTTCTACAGTATGGTGCAAGAGGTGGGGTGGGGGAGACAGGAGTTTAAAAATTAAGAATAGTTTTGAGAACAATTATAAATGAAAACTTCACTCTTGATACTTCTAATGTGAGATCCTTGTCTGGTGACCAAGGAGTAGACCTACTAGGAAGTTAGTCATATCAATCTTAACAATCTTGCTGTAAATGAAGCCAGAAGGGGAAAGGAAGCCATAGTGCAATGAGAAGATAGTTTACAGGCTCTCCTTGAAATAAAGGAGTTGATGGAATTCTTTTATGTTGTGTACAAAGGCAATAAGAAACCCCACATAGTAGAGTATCTGCTTATTTCATATTGTAGTAATAAACATTTTCCAAAAAGTGATCAGAAAGATAACTGTAGCTGATAAGTCAAAACCTATTGCAGAAGATGAGGAGGAAGAGAAATCGCCAGAAGACTGTAGGAAGATAATAAGATCTCCCCCCTCCAAATAAAATAAACATTGTCTAATAATTGGCGACTTTACTGCAAGAGTCAGCAGAGGAGAAGAGAGTAAAAAATGTTAGAAAACATGTTTCGTAAATAGAAAGGAAGGCTAACGGCTCATTCGCTATAAAAAAGGTTTATGTCTACATATAAAGAACAGTGTCTTCAAGAACAAAATTGATGGTCTTGGATATGGCAGCAATAATATCATTAAAAATGAAACTAGTTCTAGTTTAATAGATGGCAATGACTGGCTTCTGATGTAGGAAAAATTCTATATCAGCTGTGTGTGGATAGTAAGAACACTGACTTTTTAAGAGAAAAGTAAAAAAAAATCAAGCTAGAGAAAATAAAAATTCTGGAGATATAGTGTGGATTTGAGTCATTGAACTACTTAAACAAGCTATTGATACTGAAAAATACATAAAAAATAACACACATCCACACAAGACTATTACTGTATTCTAAGGAAGTTTACCCAGTGTAAATCAGTTGCCAAACCAAGGAGACTAATGGAACCTAGAAATAGCCTCAGTTAATAAATCCTTCTACATGCCGTATAACACCGGTTTAGAATATAAGTTCATCTGCAATACCTTATTGAGGAGAATGGCATAAGATAATAAGCAATACTGTCTTATGAAACAGAAAGAAGTAGGTGGGGAGGAAAGGCAGTATCTGGATTGGTTTTGCTAAATTGCATATTATTAAAAATTTTTTTTAATCCTTACCTTGGAATTGATGCTTAGCATTGGTTTCAAGACAGAAGGTGGTAAGGGTTAGGCAACTAGGATTAAGGGACTTGCCCAGGGTCACATAATTAGGAAGTGTCTGAGGTCAAATTTGAACCCAGGACCTCTTGTCTCCAGGCATGGCTCTAGCTATAGAATCACCTAACTGCCCCAATTCTATAGTATTTTTAATGACCTCAAACTTTTACCCATAAAATAAAGTCCCATCTTTTTAATGACAATACAAATGAATTAATGAATAAGCATTTATTAAATTCTTCATATATACAAAATACTGTACTAAGGGCTGGAAGTACAAACAGAAAAGAAAGACAGTCTCTACTCTCAAGGGACTTCCCACTCTAATAGGGTACACAGTAAACAAGGAAGGTTTCAGATGGGAGTCATATGGAAAAGTCCCATGGTCCTTAGATAAAATCATATTTTTTTTGATGCTTTGCTAATAAAATAATATTTTTTTGATGTTGCAACATTGGACAGTCCTGGAGACTTCAGTGATAAGAACTGTGGTGTCTGTAACGTCTACAGGAGTATTCCCCAAGGCATTGCTTTCCAAGATGATGACTGACAGCACTAGACTAGAATCAGTGCTACTCTAAAAGATTCTGGGTTCAGGGAACTGAGCCATCTCTATCAGAGTCCAAGGGGAGATGATGGTCAAGTGGATGATGATGGTAGTTTGACTTGTCTGGAATATCACATGCTGCCCCCATCTCTCTCTTGAGGTACCTGACTCCTTCAGCTAGACTGGCTTGCCTGTCGTTTGAGTAGCAGCAGGTTGGCATTTGGTGGGGATGACTGGCTAGATTCTACATCCATAACAGGATTTTAAAAATTACTCCTCATCTACATAGGAAGCTGAGGTTAAAGAATACCATTCAGAGACCTAGTTTCTTTGCATTTCTCCAAGATACATGACCACTATTCTTGTTGTTTCCATCTCTTGGACTGAGAAAGTTTACTTTCAGAAACTGTCTTCCTGAGTCAATAGGAAGAGAAAGCTATTGGTGAGTATATGCAGCTTCAAGTACTTCTGTTCCATAGCAACCATTCAAGGGGAAGAAAGGGAGAAGTCCTTGCCACTCCCTAATCAACCACCATATTCTAGAAAAAAGTGTTAAGGAAAAAAGAAAAGCAAACAAAGAAAAAAACAAAGATGGAATAAGTCTGTCTTATTTTTACAAGTCAGCAGAATGAGCGGCTCCTCCCAATATAGGAAGAGTTCATCCTCCTATATGTCCAAGCAAACGGAATCATCTTGGAAGCAACCTTAAACAATGAACTCATTCTCTATGAAGCAATCAGGGCTATCTCCAAACCAACTAATTTGTTTTGGAGGAACTCTGTACTTTGGGACTTAATGAGGTATTTGTTTCTTTTTCTTCTTAAGAAGGTGCCAGTGGACATGTCCACATTCTACTGGAAGAGAAGTATGGACAGTCCAAGGCTCCAAAGACTCTCCTCAAATTAATCTCATTATATTAATCAGAGAATTACCTTGATGACCACTTTGCACATGTAATACTGAGAAATATAGAAGAATATCTCCTTCATGGAGGACATAAACAAGGATTAGACAGGAGGAGAGGACCTGGATGGGTATTATATACTTCAATAATAGAGGAAGTAACTTTGATGAAAAGATCGGAGGGCCATCATGTCCTGAAGGGATCCATTTCATAATCCTTTAGATTTGAACTTTAAGCAACCACCTACTGACTTATCTCAGTCAGTTTCTTAAGGATGCTATATAGCAACTCTGGTAATGAACTGGACTTGTAAAGAATTGTCATCTTCTCCTGATTCTGTTGAGTGCATCTGTCCCCTTATCCAACATGTGCTAGTTCTTTCTGAGATAGAGTACTCATGACTCTAAATACATGATTTTCAGAAAAGGAAGGGAGCATAGATAACACTCCATCACAATATGAAAAAGAAGAAAAAGCAATTTGCCTAAAGTGTAGAATATAGTTGCTCCATTTAGCCAGTGAATTTATTTCAGGCAGAGAGAGGGAAAAAAAAACACTTTTAGAGGCTAAAGCCATTGAGGTGACTGCTGAGTCAGGGAAAAATGCCTAAAACCTAGCAGTGATTCCCAAAGTGGGTGCTGCAGAAATCCAGGGGAGTGGTGATGGCCACAGGTGCATTTATCTTTCCTATTAATTGCTATTAAAATAAAAAAAATTAATTTCCAGGGGGCTAAGTAATATTTTTTCTGGAAAAGGGGTGGTAGGCCAAAAAAGTTTGGGAACCACTGGGCTAGAGGAAGAATCTGTCTTGATATTCTATATGTAAGGTTTTGATTGTTTGTTTGTTTGTATCAGGTGCCAGAAGGAAGGTAAGGAAATCTCCATCTCTATCAATTGAGATGGAAGTTGAAGGAGGTTACTAAGTTCTTTATAGGAGAAGTATTCCTGCTGAGTTTGGGGCACCTACACCTTGATGCCTATAAAGCAAATAGATTCTAGAAGGGCTCAAACTCTTTTTATCCTTGCTAAATTGAATTTATTTTGATTTGAAATCTACAGATGGCCTAACCTCCTGCCAAATAGGATCAGACCAGCTGACTTTCAAGGACAAGATCTGAAAGAAGGAATTAAATGAGGTAGGATGAGGGAACTAAGAATGATTAAGGTCTAATTCTCTATAACTTTGCATGAAGTACAATATGATTTTACTATTAACTATTACCTACAAATGTTCAAGTTTTGGAGTAGTCATTTTAATCACTCTGCATTTCTTTGTAGGAGTTCTTTTTTATTTTATCTTATCCCCTTTCACTTTTATTTCTTTATTTGCACTCTCTTCTATAGGTCTCTCACTTATCCTATTCTCTTGCATTTCTATTTCTTTGTTAAGAATACTTTTATACCCTTTTAGATGTATGTTATTTCCTCTTTAACCCAGGTCTGATGAGAATAAGGTTCTAGTACTATACCCTCTTTCATCCCATCCTCCTTTCTCTATAACAGTTCTTCCATTCACACTTCTTTTGTATGACATAATTCCTCCATTTTATCTCTCCTCACGAAATTTTATTTTTAGGATCATCCCATCATAATCAACTCAGCCCCAAGCCTTCTATCTATGTATGCTCTTTCAAAACTACCCTAGTAATAACATTCTTAAGAGTTGCAGATTATGTTTTCCCATATAAAAAGCAAACAATTTGACCTTAATCCCTTGCAACTAACTGGTCTTTCATATTTTCCTACTTATGTTTCTCCTGATTCTTTCTGTTCAGTTCTATTCCTTTTCTTTAGAATACTTAGAAGTCCATCAATTCATTAAAATTCTTTTTTCCCCTTGCAGAATTACACACAGCTTTTCTGGGTAGGTTATTTTTAGTTACAAATACAGTTCCTTTGATTTTCAGAATATGATGTTCCATCCTTTTGGTTTTTTAGTATAGAAGCTACTAAATCTTGTGTTATCCTGACTCCATATTATTTCAATTGTTTCTTTCTAATTGCTTATAGTATTTTCTCTTTGTCCTGGAAGCTTCAAAACTTAGCTATAATGTTGCTATGGTGTTTTCATTTTGGGATCACTTTCAGATGATAATTGGTGGACTTTTTCAATTTCTATTTTATCTTCTAGAGCTAAAACTTTGGGTCAATTTTCCTTAATTTTTTTTAACATTTATTAATAATCATTTTTAACATGGTTACATGATTCATGCTCCTACTTTCCCCTTCACCCCCCGCAATCCCCCCTCCCATAGCCGACGCACATTTCCACTGGTTTTGTCATGTGTCCTTGATCAAGACCTATTTCCAAATTGTTGGTGTTTGCATTGATGTGGTAGTTTCGAGTCCACATCCCCAATCATGTCCACCCCGACCCGTGCGTTCAAGCAGTTGC